>NC_091297.1:753702-783702 GCF_038502225.1 Cherax quadricarinatus
TGTAACTATGCTTGGTGGGGGTGTCTTAAGGACATTCTACAACTTCCGTAATCCTGTTTTTTTTTTTTTTTGAGCTACCGCTCACAAAATTAGCATGGGGTGCGGCACAACTAACAGACATCCGAGTGTAGGTTGGTGTCCTTACTGGAGCTACTGTTCACTGAAGCTGCTGCTGCCACCACTCTTACCGCTCTGCCACATCCGTAACAAATCCATCAACAATCCTGATCTCGTTTACGAACCGAAACGTCGTCCAAAGTTTCCTCTCCAAAGTGCGGGTTATCTGTGATTGTCTTCTAGCCACAGTATGTTGACTCACTCTTGGCCTTCTCTTTTACATTTATCAGACCGATTGTCTGCACTTTTAAATTATTCATTCTGAACTTATCGACTCCCTGGAACAGTGGACTTTTTTTAGAATAGACTATCTTTGGGCAGATATCCCGATCAAAGGTTTTCTTTGCTGAACACTTAAAGACTTGGGTTCTTTTTTCTACTTATGCGGCCCGGTTTGAGGCCAGACTTCTATATGACTACAATTTACAGCCCACAGACCCACGTAGTTATCACAAACCTTTGTTTAGCTTCTCTCTGAAGCCCTATACTTTTGCAGTAAAATAATTTTTTATAAACATATCTGTTAAAAGAAGGTTGAAGAGTCGAAGACCACGGATGTTAACGCTGTTCTCGGATTACGTTTATGGTATTCCTGCCTGGTTGAGCAATCAAATCAACCGGGAAGCTTGGTGCTACTCGTACTTGTGTTAATGTTCGTGACCTTGGTGGTGGTGTTTACCTGGAGAGAGTTCCGGGGGTCAACGCTCCCGCGGCCCGGTCTGTGACCAGGCCTCCTGGTGGATCAGAGCCTGATCAACCAGGCTGTTGCTGCTGGCTGCACGCAAACCAACGTACGAGCCACAGCCCGGCTGATCCGGAACTAACTTTAGGTGCTTGTCCAGTGCCAGCTTGAAGACTGCCAGGGGTCTGTTGGTAATCCCCCTTATGTGTGCTGGGAGGCAGTTGAACAGTCTCGGGCCCCTGACACTTATTGTATGGTCTCTTAACGTGCTAGTGACACCCCTGCTTTTCATTGGGGGGATGGTGCATCGTCTGCCAAGTCTTTTGCTTTCGTAGTGAGTGATTTTCGTGTGCAAGTTCGGTACTAGTCCCTCTAGGATTTTCCAGGTGTATATAATCATGTATCTCTCCCGCCTGCGTTCCAGGGAATACAGGTTTAGGAACCTCAAGCGCTCCCAATAATTGAGGTGTTTTATCTCCGTTATGCACGCCGTGAAAGTTCTCTGTACATTTTCTAGGTCGGCAATTTCACCTGCCTTGAAAGGTGCTGTTAGTGTACAGCAATATTCCAGCCTAGATAGAACAAGTGACCTGAAGAGTGTCATCATGGGCTTGGCCTCCCTAGTTTTGAAGGTTCTCATTATCCATCCTGTCATTTTTCTAGCAGATGCGATTGATACAATGTTATGGTCCTTGAAGGTGAGATCCTCCGACATGATCACTCCCAGGTCTTTGACGTTGGTGTTTCGCTCTATTTTGTGGCCAGAATTTGTTTTGTACTCTGATGAAGATTTAATTTCCTCATGTTTACCATATCTGAGTAATTGAAATTTCTCATCGTTGAACTTCATATTGTTTTCTGCAGCCCACTGAAAGATTTGGTTGATGTCCGCCTGGAGCTTTGCAGTGTCTGCAATGGAAGACACTGTCATGCAGATTCGGGTGTCATCTGCAAAGGAAGACACGGTGCTGTGGCTGACATCCTTGTCTATGTCGGATATAAGGATGAGGAACAAGATGGGAGCGAGTACTGTGCCTTGTGGAACGGAGCTTTTCACCGTAGCTGCCTCGGACTTTACTCTGTTGACGACTACTCTCTGTGTTCTGTTAGTGAGGAAATTATAGATCCATCGACCGACTTTTCCTGTTACTCCTTTAGCACGCATTTTGTGCGCTATTACGCCATGGTCACACTTGTCGAAGGCTTTTGCAAAGTCTGTATATATTACATCTGCATTCTTTTTGTCTTCTAGTGCATTTAGGACCTTGTCGTAGTGATCCAATAGTTGAGACAGACAGGAGCGACCTGTTCTAAACCCATGTTGCCCTGGGTTGTGTAACTGATGGATTTCTAGATGGGTGGTGATCTTGCTTCTTAGGACCCTTTCAAAGATTTTTATGATATGGGATGTTAGTGCTATTGGTCTGTAGTTCTTTGCTGTTGCTTTACTGCCCCCTTTGTGGAGTGGGGCTATGTCTGTTGTTTTTAGTAACTGTGGGACGACCCCCGTGTCCATGCTCCCTCTCCATAGGATGGAAAAGGCTCGTGATAGGGGCTTCTTGCAGTTCTTGATGAACACAGAGTTCCATGAGTCTGGCCCTGGGGCAGAGTGCATGGGCATGTCATTTATCGCCTGTTCGAAGTCATTTGGCGTCAGGATAACATCGGATAGGCTTGTGTTAATCAAATTTTGTGGCTCATAAAAAATTCATTTTGATCTTCGACTCTCAGTCTGGTTAGCGGCTTGCTAAAAGCTGAGTCATACTGGGACTTGAGTAGCTCACTCATTTCCTTGCTGTCATCTGTGTAGGACCCATCTTGTTTAAGTAGGTGTAGTCATGGTACTGCTATTGGTGCTTATACTGTTAATGCCGCTGGTATTATTGTTGGCGGTGGTGGTGCTATTAGTGGTAGCAGTACTCAGTTCACTGAGGTCTGGGGTTACAAGTCAAGCTACCTGTCCTGCAGCTGTTCTTGGGGAATTAGCGTCGAGTGTTATAGTGCACCATGGCTTGCTTTTAAAATGTTTTAGTCAGAGCTCAAAGTGTTGAAAGAGGTTCTACTTTTCAAGAAGGTAAATAAGAAACTGAAAATTAGCTTGGATAAGTATAACAATGACTGTGAGGTGGTTGCGGTTGGTGAAGGGAAACAGGTTACCAGCAGTTAGAAGCAGGTTGACAGCAGTAACAAATGGGAAGTGGTTTCCAGTAAAGGAAGATTTTAAGGTAGGAAATTGCTTTTCTGTTCTCCAGGACGAATTAACTGCAATGGTCAATGAGGATAAAGGTACCATCAATATCTCGGCGACTCACGAGGGTGTTTTCCTGGAGTTGGCGACAGTCAAAAGGTTCGGTTATATCATGCCAGGTAATGGGTACAAGCCCATTATCTGCGTAAGTGCTGGGGAAAATGATGCTGAGTAGGGCAGGGGATAGGAACTGCTAGTTAAATACAGGACAGCTATAGATCTAATTAGGTCCAAGGGAATGATTCGATATGCTGAATTTTGCCTAGAAAAGGAATGACCAGTGAGTGGAGGTCTAGGGCAATTGGTGTAAATTGTGGGCTAGACAAGTAGCTACTGCAAACTTATAATCTCAGCCACTAACAACTGGGATATTTTATAATGAATGCGAGGGATGGGTACATCTCTCCAGGAAAGGGGTAGTAGCTTTGATGAATGGTTTTGAAAACCGATAAGTTGAAGAATTGAGACACTTATGCAACACATGGGAATCTTTCTTGAAGAAACGTTTCGCCACACAGTGGCTTCATCAGTCCAATACAAAGTAGAAGTGGGTAAGGAGAGTAGAAGTTTGAGGTAATCAGTCCCTCAACCTGGATTCGATGTGTTCAGTCCATCACTCTTGTAGGAAGTGCAGCATAGGGCCAGAGAGGTGGCTTATATACTGCGGTGAGATGACTTGAAGCAGGAGGAGGCGGGATCACAGTGGGACCTGCCACTAGTGTAAGTAGGTCGTCGTCCATAGGTTGGGCAAGCGTTGAAGTCTTTGTACCAAGATCCCATGATGTTGCAGTGTCTGACAGATGTGATGAATGGTTTTGAAAACCGACAAGTTTTAGCTTTAGCCAGCTCTTTCAAGGGAGCCATTGCTGAGTTGTCTAGGACTTTAAACTGCTAAAAGATAAATGCATGGAGCGTTTTGGAAACAAACAGGTTGCAGCACAAGGGATAAATGCAGCAAAAATCGCCAAGATACCTCAGGAAAATTATAAAAAAAGAGATTGTTCATTATATAGTTAACAATAAACGCAGATGAACTGGTTAATAAACAAAGAGACAGTAGAGGGCAGTGAATGACTCACTCCTTAAGGCCTACGATATTAACAGGAGTGATAGAAATAAAACGAGATAAGATTAATTACATGTGCAGGAAGCACTAATATTACTACAATAACAGAGACCTGGTGCAACTTGTAAGACAGAGACCTGGTTCAATTTGTAAGACAGAGACCTGGTGCAACTTGTAAGACAGAGACCTGGTGCAACTTGTAAGACAGAGACCTGGTGCAACTTGTAAGACAGAGACCTGGTTCAATTTGTAAGACAGAGACCTGGTGCAACTTGTAAGACAGAGACCTGGTTCAATTTGTAAGACAGAGACCTGGTGCAACTTGTAAGACAGAGACCTGGTTCAATTTGTAAGACAGAGACCTGGTGCAACTTGTAAGACAGAGACCTGGTTCAATTTGTAAGACAGACAAGCCTTCTGAATGTCACATACAAGGCTATAAATTATTCCACACTGACAGGGTCAACAGGAAGGGTGGTGAAATGGCAATGCATTTTCGAGTTAATTTAATGTGTTGCATTAGACAAGATATAAAAGTGGAAGGGACAGGCACAATCTATTTGGCGACAATTTCTTGAGGGACGTGCAAGGTTAATCCTGAGTATGAATGACACACCCTAAAACCTGGATAGGAATCACAGTAATTTCGCCCCATAGAAGTTCACTAAAAAGTTTAAACTGGAGATTTTAACTTTAGCCAAATTAATTGGTGAAATTTTACAGAAAATCCAGAGTCTACTTTCTATATACAGTCCAGAATGGTTTTTGTAAAACACTTTTTGACAGAGCTAAATGAAACAGCCTTCTTAACTTGGCTATAGAAAAATAATCTCTTAATTAATAATTTTGAGGTTAATGATGAATTTAGAGAGTGATTCACAAATCAACCAGTTTCCATATCCCATAGAATTACCTTAACTCTAATCAAGTCAAGGTCCCCGATTTTCGTGCAACCTATTTAGAAGGGCTGATGTATTATCTCGGTGGAGTTGACTGGTGTGACCTGACAGGTAATTATCCTGTTCAGATGGTAGTTGGAGATGGTTGCCAATTTGACATTTATAAAGTACAGTACAAGCTTCCCAGGCAACACACATTCTAGATGAGCAAATTAGATCAAACAAATATGACCCTAAATGGATAAACAAAATTACGAGTTAGATGAAAGAAAAGATAAGCCACTTAAAAGTTACTTATGTCAGCTTACTTCCAGTGACAAAGATGTGTAAACTTTTTCAACACATATTTCCCATGTTTTTACGCAGGAAGATGCTAGGAAAATTAAAAATATCAATAATTAAACAGGTCAGGATTAACCTATGCAAAATCAAAGTCACTAGTGGCATGATTCTCAGACAAATACATAAATAGCACACAAATCGCCAGGCCCTGATGAACTATTATGGTGTCCCGTGGCCTGGTAGGCAACGTTTTGGCCTCACACACACTTAGTGACCGTGGTTCTAGCCCCAGCTGGATGGAAACATTGGGCGTGTTTCCTTACACCTGCTGTTCCTGTTCACCTAGCAAGCAGGTGCTTGAGTGTTAGTCGACTGGTGTGGGTCGCATCCTGGGGGACAAGATTGGAGGACTCCAGTGGGATAAGACACGACATTCCTCGGTGACACACGAGTTTCTTGGACTATCCTGGGTGGCTAACCCCCCGGGTTAAAATTCCGAACAAACTCTTATCTTAAGGAGGAACTTAGCTAACCATTGGTTAGTCTTTAGCTTTTTCAAAAGATCACCGCAAACAGGTATCGTGCCAACTAAATGGAAAATGATAAATGTGATACCTACCTAGAAAACAAGAAACAGGTCGCTAGCTTCGAATTATAGACCAATACCTATTATTATTATTATAATAAAAAAGAAGCGCTAAGCCACAAGAGCTATACAGCGCTGCAGGGTAGGAAAGGAAGCGAGGGTATTGGGCGGCAGAAGGGGAAAGGGGCGATCAGTAGGTTACAGAAAACAGCAGGGCAGGGGATAGTGCAGGGTAGAGGGTAGCAAGAGATCGAGGTAGAAAGGGCTGAAGGTATCATCAGAGTTTGTGAACTAAGTCTGTTGTCAAAAAGTCAATGAGAGAGTCCAGATGAAAGGTGGGTCCATCAGCGAGAAGGGAAGGTAAAGAGAGAGCAGCGGAGCGAAGACGACGTTGGAGGTAAATTCTGCGTGCTCGTTGATAAAGTGGGCAGTCAAACAGAATGTGGCTGACCAATAATGGAACCTGACAATTCCCACAGAGAGGAGCAGGGTGCCTCTCCATGAGATATCCATGAGTAAGACAAGTATGGCCAATGCGGAGACGGGAGAGAGTAGTCTCCCAACCTCGGCACTGGTGACAAGAAGACGGCCAGTAACCTATACTCGGTTTAATAGATTGAAGTTTGTTACAGAGTAGAGTAGACCAACGTTGTTGCCAACGGGTGTGAAGGTGGGTAGCTATTGCAGCAAAATAGTCCGTAAATGGAACACCTCTATATGAAACTGGTAGGTCATGTACTGCTGACCGCGCAGCAGTGTCTGCCTGTTCATTGCCCTGTACGTCAACATGACCAGGGACCCAACAAAAAACAATATCTTTATGCTTGGTAGGTATGCAGCATAGCCAAAGTTGGATATGGAGGACTAAGGGGTGAGGTGTATCAAATTTCTGTATAGCCTGTAAAGCACTAAGGGGTCTGAGACAACCACAAATGATGACACAGGCATAGAAGCAATACGGATAAGTGCTGCAAGAGTGGCATACAATTCAGCAGTAAAGATACTAGCTGAAGATAGTAAATGCCCTCGTACGATGCTGTCCGGAAACACTGCCGCGAATCCTACGCCGCCAGAAGACTTAGAGCCATCTGTGTACGCTGCAATGGCATGAGAATGAGAGTGGAAGTGGTCAAGAAAAAGAGAGTGGGAAGCTACAGTAGACAGTTGGGCTTTCGAGCAAGGGAGTGAGAAAGAACAGACTCGAACAGCTGGAACTTCCCAGGGGGTAGGGAAAAGTGAGATACTACATGAACATAGAAAGGTGGAAATTGAAGAGAAGACAAGAGCAAATGTAGGCGAAGAGAGAAGAGACGGAGCAAACAGGGGCGGCGAACAAATAAAGAATGTCTACTAATATCGGTGACCATTCTATAAATGGAAGGATTGCGGAGATCATGAGAGCGTACATAGTAGCGAAGGCAATGGGCATCACGGCGATCGGATAAGGATGGAACGTTCGATTCTGCATAGAGGCTCTCAACAGGGGAAGAGCGAAAAGCACCAAGGCATAAACGTAATCCTTGGTGATGAATAGGGTTGAGGCTAGATAGAGTAGCAGGAGAGGCAGCTGAATAGATCTGGTCACCATAGTCAAGTTTCGATAAAATGAGGGTGGAATGTAGGCGAAGGAGAGTTCGGCGATCAGCTCCCCATGAAAGATGAGCAAGGGTTTTAAGAAGGTTCAGCCGGCTGTGACAAGTTGTCTTCAGAGAGATAATGTGAGGTTTCCAGGATAACCTACAGTCAAAGAGGAGGCCTAGAAACCTGACTATCACGTTCAGGGATACGGGAGCCATAGAGGTATAAAGGATGATCGGAGATGACAGAGCGTCTAGTGAAAGTAATTTGGTGAGTTTTGGTACTGGAAAATTTAAACCCATGTGTGGTGGCCCAATTGGAAACATGGTCGACCTCATGCTGGAGAGAAACTGTAATGAGGTGACAGTCAGCGCCTACACAGGCAATAGTGAAGTCATCAACATAGAGTGATGCCCAAATATTGGATGGGAGACTAGAGGCCAAATCATTTATAGCAAGGAGAAAAAGTGTTGTGCTCAAAGCACATCCCTGGGGGACACCTTCAGCTTGGATAAAGTCTGGGGAGAGCACATTATTAACCCGAACACAGAAATGTCTGTCAGTTAAAAAAGTTCTTAAGGAAGGACGGTAGATTGCCTCGAAGGCCTAAGATGTGGGCTTGGAGGTATAATATTTTGGCCCAAGTTGTGTCATATGCCTTCTCAAGGTCAAAAAATATGGCAATAACTGAGTGGTTATTCGCAAAGGCATTACGAACATACGTATCCAAGCGTAGTAAGGGGTCTATGGTAGAATGGCCCTTACGAAAGCCATATTGACGAGTGGAGAGACTGTTGTGTGTCTCTAAATACCACACTAAATGTCTATTTACCAGGTGTTCCATCACTTTGCAAATTGCACTGGTAAGAGCAATGGGACGATAGTGGGGGGGCTTCATGTCCCGTAGTACCCGGTTTGCGGAAAGGGAGAACAATGGCAGATTTCCACAGTTGTGGAAGAACTCCTTGTGACCAAATAAGATTGAAAAGGCATAATAGGACTGCAAGGGCTGACTGATGTAAATGTTGTAGCATACGAATATGAATGTCGTCGGGCCCAGCTGCCAATGATCGGCAGGCTGAGAGTGTTGCCTCCAGTTCCTGAAGTGTAAAAGGCACATTATACTGTTCTTCTCTGAGAGAAGAAAAGTCCAAGGGTGCTAACCCTCTGGCAGACTTTGAGGAAAGAAACGAGGGGCATAGATGGAGCCCCTGAGAAATACAGACCAGATGATTGCCAATTTCATTGGCAACATCTAGTGGGTTTGCTATATCAACACCGGCAACCCGTAGAACAGGAGCCAGGTCAGGAGAATATTTACCACTCAGTTTTCATACTTTTTTCCAGACTGCACTCATAGAGGAAGCAGAGGTGATGGAGACAATCTCGCCAGCAAGTGCGTTTAGCGTCACTGATGACACGGCGAGCGATTGCACGCTTGTGCTTAAAATCAAGAAGTCTCTCCGTGGTTCTATTGTACCAGTACCTGCCCCACACAGCGCGTTTCAAACGTACTGCACTAGCACAAGCAGGAGACCACCAAGGCACGCATTTCTGAGAATGCCTGCCCGAAGTTTGGGGTATAGAATGAGAAGCTGCGGTTAAAACGGAGGACGAGAAGAGGTGTAAAAGCTCATCAATGGAGGACGAAGAAGGAACCTCACTAAAAACAGTTAGTTGTGAGTAAAGGTTCCAATTTGCCTGATCAAATTGCCAGCGTGGGTTACGAAGAGGTGGTGAATATGAAGGGGAAGAATGATTGGGAAATGATCGCTGTCATGTAAATCCGGGAGAACAGACCAGGTGAAGTCTAATGCGGCGGAGGAAGAGCAGACTGAGAGATCGATGCAAGAGAGAGTATGAGTCCGAGGATCAAAATGGGTGTGAGTACCTGCATTTAAAACATGGAGGGGGTAGGTAGCAAGAAAAGCCTCTAACTGAATGCCACGGGAATCACAGTGAGACCCCCCCCCCCGAGGAAATGATGGGCATTAAAATCGCCAAGTAACAGAAGTGGTGGCGGTGATGACGAAACAAGAAAGGCAATATCCGGGATAGATAATGCCCGAGAAGGAGATACAAAGAACAGAGTGTATACCACCTATGCAAGTGGATACGGGTTGCTGTGTAATGCAGCGAAGTATGAACAAATAGCTGATGGTACGGAATATCAGTGCGTAGAAGAAGGGCACTTTCATTAAAGGTCCCATCAGGAAAAGGATCTGAAAAATACAATAAATTATAGCCGGAGATGGTATAGACAACGGCAGGGTGTAATTTTGGTTCCTGTAAGCAAACACCAACAGGGGAAAACTGGGAGAGTAACATCTGAAGCTCACCCCGATTACCCCTGAGGCCGCGAATATTCTACTGTAAATAGGCCATGATTGGCAACGATAAAGATACCTGAAATCCGCAGGTAAGGGTATCTACGGACTAGAAGGGTTAGAAAAGTCCACATGCGGTGGCAAAGGAAAATGTTCAAGTAGCAAAGGAATGATGTGTTGTGAAGAAAGGAGTTGTTCAGATGGAGAAGAGGAAAGAGAAGGAACAGAGGGTGGATCAGTGTCCACTGATGGTTTGGTCTCTGCAACATATTCAGAGATTGCTTCAAGTGTTTCTGAGTTCAGAGACGTCGTATGGGAGACAATATTGGAGATGGAAGGAGGAGGAGTTTGAATAAAGATCGGAGCTGTAATGGACTGTACGAAGGTAGGGGAGGCGAAAGGGTGGAGTGAACTGGAGAAGTGTGGGAGGGGACAGAAGAGGCAGAAACCCGGGAGGTGGCAGAAGAGGAAGATACTTGGGAGGGGACAGGGGAGGAAGGCACAGTACGGGGAGGAGGATGAACCTCCACACTTGTAATGGAGCCAGTGAAAGGGGAAGACCTAGGTACAGAGACCGGGAAGGTAAAATGTGGAGGTGGATGAAGGGAAGGAGGGGTTAAAGGAGATTTGTTGGACCTCTGAGAAGTAGAGAGACGATTGGGAGGAGGTGTTGTACGAGGTCTTGTCAATACCGGGGTTTGTGAAGGAGAACACGAAGAAGTGAGGACAGACTGAGGTGTTGAAGTAGGGACGTCTGAGCCCAGGACAGCAAAAGAATTAGATACAGGAGTGACTATGGGACTGGCAACCGCAGAGGAGGCTGCAGAAGATGGGACCCCCGAAGTGGGGGGACGTTTTGAAACACGAGAAAAAGAAACACGGGGTAGTCTCCCTTGGAGGTGGAGATGAGAAACTGCCATAGCATAAGGGAGACCTTCTGCCTCTTTGAGGCAATGAATTTCCCGCTCATTTAAGTAGACCTGGCAATGGCGAGAGTATGAAGGGTGAGCCTCATGACAATTAAGGCAAGAGGGAGGTCGACTGCAAGATGTATTAGGATGGTCATCGGTACCACAGACTGGGCATTCGGCTATAGATCTGCAATATTTTGCTGGATGGCCAAATCGCCAGCAATTCCTACACTGTTGCAGTGTAGGGATCACTTTCCGAACTTGTAACCGATGTCCTGCTACATAAACAGAGGATGGGAGTTCACGGCTGTCAAAAGTTAAACAAGCCACATTGCCCGCGGGCGGGAAGAACATAAGTGTCTACCTTGAGAATTGGGAGATCTTGGAGTTCCAGCTGTTCGAGAATGTTATTGCCACATGTCTGAAAATTCTGTTGGACTATGGTATGGGGCAGAATAACAGTACCACTACAAGAATTGAGGGAATGATGTTGTTCGATAGTGATAGGAATAGTATCGATATGTGAAAGAAGAGAAAGATCATGAGCTTGGGTAGAATTCTGGACTGTGATGATGTGCATACCACTCAAGAGCATGAAAGGAAATATCTCTACCAATGTGGCGTAGGAGCGCTTTGCCAATACTATGGTCAGAAAGATAGGCAGTAGAAGAAGTCAGCCGTAAGGTAAAGAATTTAGTCCATTGTGTGGTCCGAAACTGAGTGTGGAGAGGGAGTGCATGACGTGTCGGTCTTTTCCGAGTAGAATGTGAAGGTAACGAAGTAACATCGTCAGGAGATTGTCGTTGGCATTTAGAAGTGGGACCAGAGTCGGTCTGACGTGAGACGGGCTGGCGATTCGAAAATCGTCGCACCATAGAGGGAGAGGCGGGAAGCATAGCCAAAAGAGAGCGGAGGTCAGACAAATCGAAGGAGTCAGTGGAAGCCCTGGTACCTGAAGTGGGTGAGGAAACAGCACCAGCAAGAGGTACAGGGGCCTTAGGAGTGTCCAAAGAGTGGCCGAAAGACTAGGCGAGGTCAGAACAAGGTGCGGTAACAATAAGGGGCCCGGGGGTAGTGGGGTCATGGATTTGGGACTCCATGGTTAGGTTACTTCTTTCTTTTTGTTTTTAAGAAAAAAAAGAAGAAAATAAAAATAAAAAAGAATAAAAAAAGGGGAGACCGGGGAGGGATAGTTCCTAGGAGGAATGAAAGGGCCAGAAATCTCCCTCCGCACCCAAGAGGACCTCAGCACCGCAAGTAGCGCAGATGCAGCATGGAACCGGTGCCATACCCTACCTTTCATGCCAGTCAACCAGCAATCCGGGATAGCAACCTCACATCTGCCGAGCTACCTCAGTGGACAAAAGAGAGGGCGGCCGGATATCCGCCACAAAGCATATCTCCTTCGGCCACCACCCCCGGAATCCGAAAGGTGGCTTCCAGAGATACACTTGTCGCCCAAAAGACACCCAAAGCCACCCTCCGGGATACCGGAGAGAGATCGGGACATCCCCAGGCGATCCAAATCCCATGGCAAACTACGCCACCACCAAGAACCTCAATGGAATGGGATGGACCCCGGTATCCTTCCCCCTACCTATGAACTAGTGTGCCTGTGGGAAAAATCCCAAAGGCCAAAAAGAGGAAGGGCAAAAGGGAGGGGTGGGGAGGAGAAGGAGGAAAGGAAAAGGGGAGGATGGGGAGGATGGGATAGGGAAGGGGGGATTGGGGGGTAATTAGGTTCGGTCTGAGGAAGGAGACCGACAGGTATAATTCCTCAGACCAAGAGCCTCTTCACCACTCCAAGGATCCCCCCTTGAAGAGGAGACCAATACCTAACCTTTATTGTGGGAAAACTGATGGTATCAATAATTGTCAAGACTTCTCGAAGCCACCTTTAAAGATATAAATTGATGTATTAATCTCAACACAGCTTTACAAAAGGGGCGTCCTTCCCTTAATGAATTTACTTTTTCCACCAAGGTATGATAATGAATATATTATGTTTTTTGGACTTGATTAAAGCCTTGATAGAGTTCCATACAGGAGAATGTTGAAGAAGCGAGAGGCTTATGGAATATGAGGGGAAATTTTTCCCTGGATTGAAAAGTGTTTGACAGATATGTAGCAGATTTTGTATAAATGGGGAGAAATCAGAGTGGGACACATCACTCGCGGTGTTCCACAGGGGTCAGTACCAGACCTTTTCTTGTTCACAATACAGTAAACATAAACAACATAGGTGACGGAATAAATAACTTTATAAGCAAGTTTGCCGGTGACACTAAAATGGCTGTCAGATAAATTCTGACGAGGACTCAAGAGCTCTACGGGAAGATCTGGATGGACAGATTGATGCAGTACTCGGTCAAGTAGTAGATGCAGTATAATGTAAGGTTCTAACCCTGGAAAGAGAGAATAACCATGGCACCTGTAAACTAAATAATGTAGATCTCATTCCTAATACAAAAAAAAAAAGATTCAGGAGTCCTGGTTAGGAGTAACCTACAGCCAAGACAACAGTGCATAAGTGTTTACAATAAAGCTAATAGAATTCTTGGCTTCATGTCAAGAAGTATATATAATAGGAGTCCTCAGATTATATTTCGGTTTTATATATCCTTGTTAAGGCGTCATTTAGATTATGCTGCACAGTTCTGGTCTCCATATTACAGAAACCTTTTCTACAAGGACAGACTGAATCTGTACTCCCTTTAACACACAATTAGGGGAAAATATGATTGTAGTGTACAAATGGAAGCCTTGTGACTGCGTCTGCCCCGACCGCCGGCTCCCTGCACATCTGCAGTTGCACCAGTTGCTGTTGCCTGCCCCGACCGCCGGCTCCTTGCACACCTGCTGTTGCCTGCCCCGACCACCGGCTCCTTGCACACCTGCTGTTGCGCCAGTCACTGTTGCCTGCCCCGACCACCGACTCCTTGCACATCTGATGTTGCACTAGTCGCTGTTGCCTGCCCCGACCGTCGGCTCCTTGCACACCTGCTGTTGCGCCAGTCGCTGTTGCCACGAATGCTCAGCTGCTGGTTCTAGCCCTGGCTGTTCCCTTATTACTAAAACCTTTCATCTCGCCAACCTATTCTTGCACTATCCCCACTTCCCTGTTCACCCCACCGGGTCTTTCCTTGTACTCCGTTTGTTTGTTTGTCTGTCAATCCGTCCGTCCATTCGGACTGATGACCATCCACCGAAGGTGATGCCAGACTGATCACGTAAGATTACCTCTACTGTTTCAAGTTTTCACCTCCGGTTAACTGAAGAAGCTTTTTGTGCAGGCAAAGCACTTTGACAATGAAGATGGGCACGTGGTGCAAACTCGTCTTATCATGCTTGTCAGTACTGTATATCACCATTATGCTCTGATAAAACACAAGAATGGAGGAACACTACAGCACACCTACGAATCTTACTGAAAGAAAAAATAAGACTCTCGTTCATCATTACAGCTTACATTACTGCAGGTGGAGAGATCAGCATGGTCTGACTCATGACCTAACCTGACCTGTCTACTACTCTACTAATCCTTATCCCTTTGAATACCTTTAAAACATAAGGTAGGTACAAGAATGGATGTGCTTAGAAGAGTGTTTGACCTGCCTAGCATGGGCCATTATGCCAACTACAGCACACCTCCACTGTTCTTATAATAATGGTATACAATACCGACAAGTAAATGAGAGGGAACACTTTGCGCCTTTATATCTGAAACGTTTACCTATTCAGTATGTGAATACAGAGGTGACTAATGAGACAGTAGCAGTGGAAAACCCTCCAACTTACACTCCAAAGGACACGACGTAATACACCAGGTAAAAACATCTGTTCTTGTGAGTGACGGTCAGAGTAGGTTTATGGATATGGCTTTTTATTAGAAGGGTTGGAGAAGACAGAGGGTGTACTTTCCTGGTGCTGCGATGGTAAATACTGTTAGTAGCTTTGATTGCATTATGAATGATAATGGAATCAATCTTATTATCTGCCAGCTTTGCTGGAGGCAATACTGTTGGCGTGTAAAAAAAATAATTTGGTTAGCAGATATAGGGCAGCAATAGACTTAACTGGGGAGAAGGGAGGGCATCCTGTAATATGTAGCATTTTATCGAGGGGAGATGGAAATTATTATTATAATCAAAAAGAAGCGCTAAACGGGAGTTGGAAATGAAAGGGAGAAAAAGTGCCTATTATAATCTTCCATGTACTTTTCATTTTTTTTTTTTGTAAAATATGTTTGCTATTACAATATAGAAAAAATGTACTACATAATTTTATTGCACAGTTCTATGTTTCAGAATGGTCTAAAGCATTTTCTGATGATATTAATAAAAACTGTTGATACAAATGCATTTTTGATGAGCAAAATTAGGCAAAATTATTAATACTCACATTATAGCTAAATATTGAAGTACATCAGAAAATGCCTCAAAGTGGCAACTAATATTATTAGCTCCCTGGACAAACACTAAGGACAGCAATATCACTCACTTCTACAGGGCCAGGGTGAAGGTACTAGTTAACACAGTGGAGGAAGCTCTTAAAGCTGTATATTAGAAATAATTAGATGCAGTGACTTTTGTGGGGAAACAATGAAATATAGTACAACAGAAGTGGGCAGTTATCAGGGTAGTAATAATGTGAGTTTTGTGAAGACCAGTCGTAGGCAGAATGAGTTAGGAATATTGGTTAATATTAGAAATTTGGTGGCATTAGGTGATAAGGACAGAAACAGATATAGTGGAGGAGCGAGTGTGAGCAGAGAAAAAAAATGCAAGAGCGGGTTTCTCAGTACTGTACATACTACACTAATAATCATAGTGCTACAAACAAAATGGCTGGTATGAGATTAGTCGCAAGTGCGGGTAACATTGTATTCGCCGTAAAATGAGACGTGGTTTGATAAATTAGACACATGTGCAACTCTTGGGTATCTTTATTGAGGAAACGTTTCGCCACACAGTGGCTTCATCAGTCCATACAAAGGAGAATCTTGAAGAACAGAAGGAGAATGAGGTAATCAGTCCCTCAACCTTGAGTCGATGTGGTCAGTCCATCAATCTTGAATAGAATACGGCATACGTGCGGAGAAGGAGCTTATAAGCCGTTGGCAGGAGAGGTGCAGCAGTCATAGGTGGCGTCACACTTGTTCAATGTGGAAGTAGGTCGTGCCCAAGGGTTAGGCAAGTGAAGAATTCCCAAGAAGTTGCAGTGTCTGACAGGTTTGTAGATGAATGGTTCAGAGAACCGACATGTTTATAAATTAGACACATGTGCAATTCTTGGGTATCTTTATTAAGGAAACGTTTCTTGGGAGGCTGCCATAGTGAAGAGCTCTGTTCCACAAGGCACAGTACTCGCCCCCATCTTATTCCTTATCCTCATATCAGACATAAACAGAGATATACACTACAGCACCGTATCATCCTTTGCGGATGATACTAGGATCTGCATGAGGCTGTCATCTGCTGAGGACGCGGTTAACCTCCAAGAAGATATAAACAAAGTTTTCCAGTGGGCAACGGTAAACAATATGATGTTCAATGAGGACAAATTCCAACTACTCCGTTATGGAAAACTGGAGGAGATAATAACTAGAACAGAGTATACTACTGACTCCGGCCATACAATAGAGCGGAAAAATAATGTAAGGGACCTGGGAGTAGTAATGTCTGAGGATCTCACTTTCAAGGATCACAACAGTGCCACGATCGCACGTGCAAAGAAAATGATAGGATGGATAATGAGAACTTTCAAAACGAGAGATGCCAAACCCATGATGATCCTTTTCAAATCACTTGTTCTCTCTAGGCTGGAATACTGCTGTACATTAACATCTCCATACAAAGCAGGTGAAATCGCAGATCTAGAGAGTGTACAGAGATCCTTTACTGCACGTATAAGTTCTGTCAAGCACCTTAACTACTGGGAACGCTTGGAAGCACTTGACTTGTACTCGTTGGAACGCAGGAGGGAGAGATATATCATAATCTACACTTGGAAAATCTTGGAAGGAATGGTCCCAAATCTGCACACAGAAATCACTCCCTACGAAAGTAAAAGACTGGGCAGGCGATGCAAAATGCCGCCAATAAAAAGTAGGGGCGCCATTGGTACACTAAGAGAAAACACCATAAGTGTCCGGGGCCCAAAACTGTTCAACAGCCTCCCATCAAGCATTAGGGGAATTGCCAATAAACCCCTGGCTGCCTTCAAGAGAGAGCTGGACAGATACCTAATGTCAGTGCCGGATCAGCCGGGCTGTGGCTCGTACGTCGGACTGCGTGCGGCCAGCAGTAACAGCCTAGTTGATCAGGCCCTGATCCATCGGGAGGCCTGGTCATGGACCGGGCCGTGGGGGCGTTGATCCCCGGAATAACCTCCAGGTAACCTCCAGGTACTTGGGAATTCTTCACTTGCCTAATTCTTGGGCACGACCTACTTCCACATTGAACAAGTGTGACGCCACCTATGACTGCTGCACCTCTCCTGCCAACGGCTTATAAGCTCCTTCTCCGCACGTATGCCGTATTCTATTCAAGATTGATGGACTGACCACATCGACTCAAGGTTGAGGGACTGATTACCTCATACTCCTTCTGTTCTTCAAGATTCTCCTTTGTATGGACTGATGAAGCCACTGTGTGGCGAAACGTTTCCTCAATAAAGATACCCAAGAGTTGCACATTTGTCTAATTTATCAACATGTCGGTTCTCTGAACCATTCATCTACAAACCTGTCAGACACTGCAACTTCTTGGGATCTTAATTCTAGAGACGTGGTTTAATAGGAAGAATCGGGACGTGCGTGATTAATGCCAAGTTCAGGGTATTATGTTGTTCCTCAATGATAAAAATACCGAGAAGAGAGGTGGGATGGTACTGTATGTCCAGAGAAATCGTGAAGTGCTGCATAAAAAGGAATACTCAAGAGTCTGTCTGGGTAGAATTTTCAGAGGGATACGAAAAATTTATTATAGGTGAGATACACCGTCCTCCAAACTTGGAGGAACCAAGAGAGACTACTTTGGGAGGAAACTTTAGGCTTCAAGGTACGATAACGTAATAATTATAGGAGATTTTAACTTTAGTCAAACTGATTGGAATTCCTTGACTGGGAATCTGTAGTCAAATGACTTAAGAGGAAAAATAACCTGCCTCATTAGGTCTGGGAAATAAGGAAACCCTTGTTAATAATTTGGAGGTTAAAGAAGAACCTGACACGAGCGACCACAAATCGATTACATTAACATTGATTGGAAGTATGTAAGAAAAGATAATTCAGTAAGGGTCCCAGATTTTCGTCTAGCAGATTACATTGCGTTTAGAGAACATTATCAAGTGTGGACTGGAGTAACGAAGAGAACATTAACAGTTTTTTTGAACACTATACACGCTGCCCAAACAGCGTTTATTATTCAATGAACAGGAGGTTCAACATCTTTTAGGGAAAAATAACGGAATTTATAGGAATATCAAAAGAGGTAAGGGTCATTTTATGAATCAATATATCCACGTTAAAAGGGAGGTTAAAAAAGGATAAGAAAAGCTAAACGAGACTTGGCTCAAGACTCGAAAACAAATCTGGACAACTTACTGACAATAAGAAAGAAATGTGGTGTGTGTGCTCTTTTTGCAGACGATACTAGAACTTGCATGAGTGTCATCCACTGACGACACTGTAAATCTTCAAGTGGATATAAACCAAGTCTTCGAGTGGGCCGCAGAAAACAATATAATGTACAATGAGGATAAATTTCCGTTATGAAAATTTAAGGAAATAAAGGCTAGAACGGAACATAAAACAAATTATTCTAACCACACAATAGAGCGTAAGTAAAAGACTTGGCAGACGGTGCAACATACACCCTATGAAAAGCTGGGGTGCCGTGAGTACAATAAGATAAAACACTAACTGCCAGGATAAGGTCTGTTCAATAGTCCCCTCCCCCAGCATACCGACACAATGGATAATTATAATGTGATCCTTTAACAGACCCCACAGTGGCTGTTTCTAGATCGGATTGAAAAAGCCTAATGTCAGTACACAAGGATAATTATCAACAGACCCCTGGCTGTCTTCGGATGCCTAATGTCAGTACCTGACCAGCCAGGGTGTGGTTCGTAGATTGGACTGCGTGTAGCCAGCAGTAATAGCCTGGTTGACCAGGCCCTGATCAGCTGGGAGGCCTGGTCAGGGATCGGGCCGCAGAGGCGTTGACCCCCGGAATACCCTCCAGGCGACGGTGATGGTGGTGACCGTAGCGCTGACTGGTTCCCCCACCTTCCTTTCCTTAGCAGAAAAACCACCACCACCCCATCCACCAGCCAAGTCTACCCGCGGCTTCCCCTGCCCCAAGGAGCCACAACCCCTACCCCCCAGGAGCCAGTATCTACTCTTCCCCATCCGCTCCCCCTTCCCCATCCCCCAGGAGCGAACACCCCACCTAGCGGCGAGACCCCAACAAAAAATCCTGGCGATCATCTCCGGCAGTGAGTCATCTCAAGGTGACCCCACACGTAATTGTTGCAGACGCTCACACCACTACCACTATTACCACCACCACCACTATTTCCACCATCACCTGTATTACCATCCCGCCATCTCTGCAGCCGCCACCACCAGTCATCCAACGTCTTCCTCACGCCTCCAACACAAGCCCAGAACCACGCCCTCGCCAACACACCACCACCACTAGCACACTCATGCAACACCCCTTCCACTAATATCCCCCACATATCCATCCCCACATATACCCACATAACACACATCCCCCCACACATACACATACCCCATACGCCAGGCCAAGAGTCTAATCGACATGTGCCTAAGGCAAATGGTAAGTAACACACGCAGTCCCATACCCATGAAACGAGAAATGGAGCTGAGGAAGGATATGAAAAATGAGATAGGAGCAAGAATATCAACAACAGGTGAGGGCAATGAAGGAAGGGAAGGAGCTAAGATCTTTGCGGAAATGCTATCAGACAACTGGGAGGTCCAAAAGATCAGGGAAACAACAAGAGAGTTGCTCAAATTGGATACAGAAATATTGAGGGAAAGGAAATGGGAAGAGGAGAGGTCGCTGATTATTCATTACCTTCAGGAGGCTGATGGGAGGACTTGTAAGAAATACGACAGGCGGAGGAAAAGGAGATTAACATCACACCACCAGGTGGGAAGGATGTGTCCCGGGTGAGAAATTTTCAGGGACTTGGGAGGTGATCGAGGGGGAAAAGTCGCCCATTATCAGGAGAGTGGTAGAGCATCTAAAAATAGACGGACAACAAGCACGGCTTTAGGGATGGAAACTCCTGTGTCACAAACCTACTGAGTTCTACGGTAAGGTAACTGAAGAGAAATAGGTAGACTGCATTTTCTTGGACTGTAATAAGTACCGCACAAACAGCTAGTACAAAAGCTAGAGGAACAGGCAGGGATAACAGGAAAAGCACTACATTGGATCAAGGCATACCTGGCAGGAAGGAAATAACGAGTGATGGTCCATGAGGAGGTGTCGGAATGAGTGCATGTGACTAGTGGGATTCCACAAAACTCAGAAGGGTCAGTCAGAGGTATCACTAACCATACCCCCGGCCAGGATTGAACCCGCGGTCATAGAGTCTCAACCTTCCTATGGTGTAGAAATATACCTAGTTGGATGAATCTTATTGTGGCTAGCTGGTCTAGTGGCTAACGCGACGGGCTGGAGTTTTGAGACTATGGCCGCGGGTTCAATCCCGGCCGGGGGTATGGTTTGTTTGCAATCGTGTCATTACGATTTCTTGAGTCAGAGGTATCACTGCTCACAGACGAAAAGGAGGACCAGGAAAGGCTAAATATAGATCTGGACAGACCGCAAGACTGGTCTGAAAAGTGACTCTTGGAATTTAACTCCACCGATCGTCAAAAAGAACGAAAGGAATACAATACATAGGTCACGACAGCCAAAAGGATGACGGGGTGGATAATGAGAACCTTCAAAACAAGGGAAATAATGTCAATGGTGACACTTCAAATCGCTAGTGCTCCATCATTTGGAATATTACTCAGTATTGACGACCCAGTTTAGGGCAGGAACAAATAAGAGCTGGAACAAATAAAGTGATCGCTTACGGCCAGTAAAGCATTTAAATTACTGGGAACACCTTAATATCTTAAATATGTAGTCACTGGGGAGGAGGAGGAGAGAGAGAAAGATACATAATAATATGAAAGTTAAGACACATGTGCAACATCTGGATATCTTTATTGTAGTAGACGTTTCGCCATCCAGTGGCTTTATCAATACAGATTCTAGGACATAATAGGAAGACAGTAGAACTATATACAAAAGATGAGGTAATCAGTCCCCCAGGCCGAGGGACTGATTACCTCATCTTTTGTATATAGTTCTACTGTCTTCCTATTATGTCCTAGAATCTGTATTGATAAAGCCACTGGATGGCGAAACGTCTACTACAATAAAGATATCCAGATGTTGCACATGTGTCTTAACTTTCATATTGTCGGTATTTTATACCTTTCTTGCACACATAATAATATATACCTGGGAAGTACTCGAGGGCCTGGTCTCAAGTATGCACACTGCCAAAACAACATACTGGAGTGAGAGATATGGGAGGAAATGCAAAATAAATCCAGTGAAAAGCAGGGGTGCGGTGGGCACAATAAGGGACCCTTGTATCAACAGCCGTGGCCGCAGATTATTCAACATCTTCCCAGAAGATATCAGAAACACTGCTGGAACAAACGTAGGAGTCTACAAGAGGAAACTGGACAAGTATCTTCACCAGATGCCAGATCAACCAGGCTGTGATGGATATGTGGGGCAGTGGGCCGCCACCAGCAGCAACAGCCTGGTTGGCCAGGCTAACATCAGTCGAGCCTGACCCATGGCCGGGTTCCGGGAGTAGACTCTCGAAACTCATGAAAGCAAAGTGAAAACTAAGTACAGGCTCGAGGGGAAGGGGAGTGGGGGGGGTAAAGGAAGACTGCAAACCTCAGTCAAGGAGGACCTTGAGGTGAGTATTATACAGAGCATATCCCCTGAGGCGCACATCAACCAAATAACTGCTACAGCAAATCAGCGTTTGGTATACCTTAGAATAGCATTTCGACATCTAAATAAAGTCATTCAAGCCACTGTACACCGTGTATGTCAGCTCCATATTGAAGTATGCAGCACCAGTATGACGCCCACACCTGCTCAAACATATCAAGAAATTTGAGTGCAGAGGTTTGCAAGACTTGTCCCGGAGCTATGGGGTATGTCCTATGAGGAGAGGTTAAGGGAACTCAACTTAATGACACCGGAGGAGAGGACTACCTGGAGGGTATTCCGGGGATCAACGCCCTCGCGGCCCGGTGGATCAGGGCCTGATCAACCAGGCTGTTACTGCTGGCCGCACATAGTCCAATGTACGAACCACAACCTGGCTGATCCAGCACCGACTTCAGGTATCTGTCCAGCTCTCTCTCGGAGGCAGCCAGGGGCCTATTGGCAATTCCCCTTATGCTTGGTGGGAGGCTTTTGAACAGTCTTGGGGCCCCGGACACTTACGGTGTTTTCTCTTAGTGTTAAATCAGAGTTAAATCCGAGGCTGCCATAGTGAAGAGCTCTGTTCCACAAGGCACAGTACTCGCCTCCATCCTATTACTCATCCTCATATCAGACACAGAGATGTAATCCACAGCACCGTATCATCCTTTGCAGACGATACTAGCATCTGCATGAGGCTGTCATCTGCTGAGGACGCGGTTAACCTCCAAGAAGATATAAACAAAGTTTTCCAGTGGGCAACGGTAAACAATATGATGTTCAATGAGGACAAATTCCAACTACTCCGTTATGGAAAACTGGAGGGGATAACAACTAGAACAGAGTATACTGCAAACTATGGCCATACAATAAAGCAGAAAAATAATGTAAGGGACCTGGGAGTAGTAATGTCTGAGGATCTCACTTTCAAGGATCACAACAGTGCCACGATCACAAGTGCAAAGAAAATTATAGGATGGATAAGGAGAACTTTCAAAACGAGAGATGCCAAGCCAATGATGATCCTTTTCAAATCACTTTTTCTCTCTAGGTTGGACTGCTGTACATTAACATCTCCGTTCAAAGCAGGTGAAATTGCAGATCTAGAGAGTGTACAGAGAACCTTCACTGCACGTGTAACTTCTGTCAAGCACCTTAACTACTGGGAACACTTGGAAGCACTTGACTTGGAAGGGGTCCCGAATCTGCACACAGATATCACTCCCTACGAAAGTAAAAGACTGGGCAGGCGATGCAAAATACCCCCAATTAAAAGTAGGGGCGCCATTGGTACACTAAGAGAAAACACCATAAGTGTCCAGGGCCCAAGACTGTTCAACAGCCTCCCATCAAGCATTAGGGGAATTACCAATAAACCCCTGGCTGCCTTCAAGAGAGAACTGGACAGATACCTAAAGTCACTGCCGGATCAGCCGGGCTGTGGTTCGTACGTTGGACTGCGTGCAGTCAGCAGTAACAGCCTGGTTAATCAGGCCCTGATCCACCGGGAGGCCTGGTCGTGGACCGGGCCGCGGGGACGTTGATCCCCGGAATAACATACAGGTAGACCAATGGGGCCCCTACTTTTCATTGGGGGTATTTTGCATCGCCTGCCCAGTCTTTTACTTCCATACAAAATACTTTGAGGAACTGACAAGGTGAAAAGACAATGTATCAGAGATGGGAAGCATGGAACAACAGGACATAGCTGGAAGTTGAAAACTCAGACGAGTCAGAGATGTTAAGAAGTATTTCTTCAGCCTTATAGATTATTATTATAATAATAATCTGGAATGAAATGGTAGAGGTCGAATCTACACATAGCTTTAAGAGGTACGATAAGGATCTTGAAACTATGAAAGAGTGGATCTAGTAACGACCAGCGAAAAGAAGGGGCCGGGAGCTGTGATTTGACCCCTACAACCACATAGGTGAGCGCGAGCGAGCAAGCACGCACGCGCACGCACGCACGCACGCACACACACACACACACACACACACACACACACACACACACACACACACACACACACATGAAGCTGAGAGGCCGAACAGGAAGGAAGGAGATATGAATTATGCTAGTCATATCAGCCCGCCAAGAAGGGCCAAGGAGTGAAAGGGAAGAACAGCTGGGTGCAGATGAACAGGGTGATAGGTGCAATGCTGAGGCACAACCATGCTATCAAGAGCCACTGGAAAAATGAAGGGAGAAAATGACCACATACAGGCAGGATCCAGAGTCACAGAGGGTGAGGCAATGGGAGGAGGAAAGGGCAAAATCAGTGTTTATCCATGGGCTTCAGGAGAGAGAGGAAAGGACACACACTGAAAGGCGGCAGGAAGAAAGGAGATTGAGAAAATCATCATGGAAATAGGTGAAGAGATGAACGAGATTGTAAATTTTCAGAGAACAGGGGGGTACTCGAAGGGAAGAAACTGACCGAACAAGCTGATTCTCAGGACGGAAACAGTGCGGAACAGGATCCTCCAAGAAAAACCACCGTTGAAATACTCGGAAGAGTACAAGAGGGTATTCCTAGACAGAGACAGAACACAAACAGAACAACAGCAGCTGAGGGAGAGGACAAAAAAGCGAAAGGAGCTAGGAAAGGAGACAAGGATGGAACCAGCAGAGGTCAGTCAGAGCAGAACAGAGCAGCAAGGGCAAGCACACACACACAACTATTCCCAGAACCCCACAACCTATCACACCATCCCAACACACTATAATCCATACTCACAGCTTCCACCCAACACCGAGCTATAGAATCCCACAGTATGCTACCAGGTCTCCCACCCTCACAGGCCCCCCAAACCACAGTGGTGGAAAGGAAACTGAAGGTATGGTACACAAACACTGATGTAATAACAAATAAGTGGGAGGAGTGGCACGAAAGAGTCAAAGAGGCATCACCGGACATCATAGCTCTCACAGAAACCAAGCTTACAGGTATGATAACAGATGCCATCTTTCCAATGGGATACCAGATCCTGAGGAAAGACAGAGGGAACAGGGATGTTGGAGGAGTGGCATTGCTGATCAAAAACTGATGGAATTTTGATGAGCTGGAGAGAGGAGACAGTGGAGAAGAAAGTGATTACATAGCAGGAACACTTCACTCTGGAGGTCCCAAGGTGGTAATAGCAGTGATGTATAACCCACCACAGAACAGCAGGAGGCCAAGGCAAGAGTACGATGAGAGCAATAGAGTGATGGTTGACACATTGGCTGCAGTGGCCAGATCTCATGCATGCAGGGCAAAGCTCCTGAGCATGGGTGACTTTAACCACAAGAAGATCGATTGGGAGAACTTGGAGCCGCATGGGGGCCAAGATACATGGAGGGCTAAGATGATGGAGGTGGTACTGGAAAACTTCATGTACCAACACATAAGGGACACTACAAGAGAGAGAGGAGAGGATGAACCAGCAAGGCTGGACTTAGTATTCACCTTGAGTAATGAAATCGAGGACATCACATATGAAAGACCCCTTGGGGCCAGCAATCATGTGGTTTTAAGCTTCGAATACACAGTAGAGCTACAAGTGGAGGGAGAAGCAAGAAGGCCAGGACAAATGAAGCCAAACTACAAGAAAGGGGACTTCACGGAAATGAGGAACTTCCTGAACGGGGTTCAGTGGAACAGAAAACTGGCAGGGAAGCCAGTTAATGAGATGATGGAATATGTAGCAACATTATGCAAGGAGGCTGAGGAGAGGTTTGTACCCAAGGGTAACAGAAATAATGAAAAAACCAGGATGAGCCCATGGTTCACCAAAGGTGCAGGGAGGCAAAAACCAAGTGTGCTAGGGAATGGAAGAAATACAGAAGGCAAAGGACCCAGGAGAATAAGGAGAGCAGTCATAGAGCCAGAAACGAATATGCACAGATAAGAAGGGAGGCCCAAAGACAATATAAAAACGACATAGCAGTGAAAGCCAAATCTGACCTGAAACTGTTATACAGCCACATCAGGAGGAAAACAACAGTCAAGGACCAGGTAATCAGGCTAAGGAAGGAAGGAGGAGAGACAACAAGAAATGACCGTGAAGTATGTGAGGAACGCAACAAGAGATTCAAAGAAGTGTTCACAGAGGAGACAGAAGGGGCTCCAGAAAGATGGAGAGGTGGGGCACACCACCAAGTGCTGGACACAGTGGACACAACCGAGGAAGAAGTGAAGAGGCTTCTGAGTGAGCTAGATACCTCAAAGGCAATGGGGCCAGATAACATCTCCCCATGGGTCCTGAGAGAGGGAGCAGAGGTGCTATGTGTACGCCTAACAACAATATTCAATACATCTATTGAAACAGGGAGATTGCCTGAGGCATGGAAGGCAGCAAATGTAGTCCCAATCTTTAAAAAAGAAGACAGACATGAAGCACTAAACTACAGACCAGTGTCAATGACATGTATAGTATTGAAAATCATGGAGAAGATTATCAGAAGAGTGGTGGAACACCTAGAAAGGAATGATCTCATCAACAGCACCCAACATGGTTTCAGGGATGGGAAATCCTGTGTCACAAACCTACTGGAGTTCTATGACATGGTGACAGCAGTAAGACAAGAGAGAGAGGGGTGGGTGGATTGCATATTCTTGGACTGCAAGAAGGCGTTTGACACAGTTCCACACAAGAGATTGGTGCAAAAACTGGAGGACCAAGCAGGGATAATAGGGAAAGCACTACAATGGATCAGGGAATACTTGTCAGGAAGATAGCAGCGAGTCATGGTACGTGGCGAGGTGTCAGAGTGGGCACGTGTCAGAGTGGGCACCTGTCATGAGTGGGGTCCCACAGGGGTCAGTCCTAGGACCAGTGCTGTTTCTGGTATTTGTGAACGACATGACGGAAGGAATAGACTCTGAGGTGTCCCTGTTTGCAGATGACGTAAGTTGATGAGAAGAATTCACTCGATCGAAGACCAGGCAGAACTACAAAGGGATCTGGACAGGCTGCAGACCTGGTCAAGCAATTGGCTCCTGGAGTTCAGTCTCATCAAGTGCAAAGCCATGAAGATTGGGGAAGGGCAAAGACCGCAGACAGAGTACAGTCTAGGGGGACAGAGACTACAAACCTCACTTAAGGAAAAAGATCTTGGGGTGAGTATAACACCAGGCACATCTCCTGAAGAGCACATCAACCAAATAACGGCTGCAGCATATGGGCGCCTAGCAAACCTCAGAACACCATTCTGACATCTTAATAAGGAATCGTTCAGGACCCTATACACCGTGTACGTTAGGCCCATATTGGAGTATGCGGCACCAGTTTGGAACCCACATCTAGCCAAGCACGTAAAGAAACTAGAGAAAGTGCAAAGGTTTGCAACAAGACTAGTCCCAGAGCTAAGAGGTATGTCCTACGAGGAGAGGTTAAGGGAAATCAACCTGACGACACTGGAGGATAGGAGAGATAGGGGGGACATGATAACGACATATAAAATAATGAGGAATTGACAAGGTGGACAAAGACAGGATGTTCCAGAGATTGGACACAGTTGGAAGTTGAAGACACAGATGAATCACAGGGATGTTGGGAAGTATTTCTTCAGCCACAGAGTAGTCAATAAGTGGAATAGTTTGGGAAGCGATGTAGTGGAGGCAGGATCCATACATAGCTTTAAGCAGAGGTATAATAAAGCTCACGGTTCAGGGAGAGTGACCTAGTAGCGATAAGTGAAGAGGCGGGGCCAGGAGCTCGGACTCGACCCCTGCAACCTCAACTAGGTGAGTACAACTAGGCGAGTACATACGGGTCCTGAGAGAGGGAGCAGAGGCGCTATGTGTACCCCTAACAACAATATTCAACACATCTATCGAAACAGGGAGATTACCTGAGGTATGGATGACAGCAAATGTAGTCCCAATTTTCAAAAAAAAAAAAAAGACAGACATGAAGCACTAAACTACAGACCAGTGTCACTGACATGTATAGTATGCAAAGTCATGGAGAAGATTATCAGGAGAAGAGTGGTGGAACACCAAGAAAGGAATGATCTCATCAACAACAGCCAACATGGTTTCAGGGATGGGAAATCCTGTGTCACAATCCTACCGGAGTTCTATGACAGGGTGACAGCAATAAGACAAAAGAGGGGTGGGTAGATTGCATTTTCTTGGACTGTAAGAAGGCGTTTGACACAGTTTCACACAAGAGATTAGTGCAAAAACTGGAGGACCAGGCAGGGATAACAGGGAAGGCACTACAATGGATCAGGGAATACTTGTCAGGAAGACAGCAGCGAGTCATGGTACGTGGCGAGGTATCAGAGTGGGCACGTGTCAGAGTGGGCACCTGTCATGAGTGGGGTCCCAAAGGGGTCAGTCCTAGGACCAGTGCTCTTTCTGGTATTTGTGAACGACATTACAGGAGGAATAGACTCCGAAGTGTCCCTGTTTGCAGATGATGTGAAGGTGATGAGAAGAATTCATTCGGACGAAGACCAGGCAAAACTACAAAGGAATCTGGAAAGGCTGCAGACCTTGTCCAGCAATTAGCTCCTGGAGTTCAACCCCACCAAGTACAAAGTCATGAAGATAGGGGAAGGGCAAAGAAGACCGCAGACAGAGTACAGTCTAGGGGGCCAGAGACTACAACCCTCACTCAAGGAAAAAGATCTTGGGGTGAGTATAACACCAGGCACATTTCCTGAGGGGCACATCAATCAAATTACTGCTGCAGCATATGGGCGCCTAGCAAACCTCAGAATAGCATTCCGACATCTTAATAAGGAATGGTTCAGGACCCTATACACTGTGTACGTTAGGCCCACATTGGAGTATGCGGCACCAGTTTGGAATCCTCACATAGCCAAGCACGTAAAGAAACTAGAGAAAGTGCAAAGATTTGCAACAAGACTAGTCCCAGAGCTAAGGGATATGTCCAACGAGGAGAGGTTAAGGGAAATCAACCTGACGACACTGGAGGACAGGAGAGATAGGGGACACATGATAACGACATATAAAATACCGATAGGAATTGACAAGGTGGACAAAGACAGGATATTCCAGAGATGGGACACAGCAACAAGGGGACACAGTTGGAAGTTGAAGACACAGATGAATCACAGGGATGTTAGGAAGTATTTCTTCAGTCACAGAGTAGTAGGAAGTGGAATAGTTTGGAAAGCGATGTAGTGGAGGCAGGATCCATACATAGCTTTAAGCAGAGGTATGATAAAGCTCATGGTTCAGGGAGAGTGACCTAGTAGCGACCAGTGAAGAGGCGAGACCAGGAACTATGAATCGACTCCTGCAACCACAACTACGTGAGTACACACATACACACACAAGCCTGTAACCTCACTGCGGTGGAACCCACCCTGGGGCCTTACTGCGATGGAACCCACCCTGGGGCCTCACTGCGGTGGAACCCACCCTGGGGCCTCACTGCGGTGGAACCCACCCTGGGGCCTCACTGCGGTGGAACCCACTCTGGGGCTTCACTGCAGTGGAACCCACCTTGGGGCCTTACTGCAGTGGAACCCACCCTGGGGCCTCTCTGCGGTGGAACCCACCCTGCGACCTCACTGCGGTGGAACCCACTCTGGGGCCTCTGCGGTGGAACCCACCCTGGGACCTCACTGCAGTGGAACCCACCCTGGGGTCTCTCTGCGGTGGAACCCACTCTGGGCCCTCACTGCGGTGGAACCCACCCTGGGGCCTCACTGCCGCCGTAGCTCATCTTGCCGTCTAAATTATGCTTCCCACAGTTATTCACGAGTTACTTTACAAGTAAAGGCATTGACTGACAACCGAAGAGCCAGGGTTCGATCCGAGAGAGTAGTGACGTATGGGCAAGCCTCTTTACACCTACATCCCCTTGTTCACCTAGCTATCAGTACGTGGATGTCAGTCGACTGGACCGGGTGGAATTCTGAAGAAGGGGGTAGACAACCTTAGATAAGGATGGGCACTACAATGAGTTGAGGTATGATGACTGGGAGGGGGGAATAGCATACCATTATTTTTCTTAATTTTAGTTGCAGCATTCACGAGATTGTTAGGCCCAAAGAGATCATGAGTAGCGCCCTTGTTTGGCATATTTGCAGTTGCAGGTGTGGCATGCAAAGAGTATGTTACACTTTATTCGGAGCATGTACACACACCCATACAGGCTGCCTCCTAACCAGCGAACCAGGCGCTAAGGGTTTAACGGTAAGGGTACCCAGCATTAAATCAGTACCTTGAATCATTACCCAACCACAGATGGGTCTACCAAGTGTTGAAGTTACTTCCTATCACTCAT
>NC_091297.1:788702-916202 GCF_038502225.1 Cherax quadricarinatus
GTCCACACACCCCCTACCTTTCCTAAAGCCTCCTTGTTCATCTGCTATCCTATTCTCCGTCTTACTCTTAATTCTTTCAATAATAACTCTACCATACACTTTACCAGGTATACTCAGCAGACTTATCCCCCTATAATTTTTGCACTCTCTTTTATCCCCTTTGCCTTTATACAAAGGAACTATGCATGCTCTCTGCCAATCCCTAGGTACCTTGCCCTCTTCCATACATTTATTAAATAATTGCACCAACCACTCCAAAACTATATCCCCACCCCGGAATAACCTCCAGGTAACCTCCAGGTAACCACCTGCTTTTAACATTTCTATCTTTATCCCATCAATCCCGGCTGCCTTACCCCCTTTCATTTTACCTACTGCCTCACGAACTTCCCCCACACTCACAACTGGCTCTTCCTCACTCCTACAAGATGTTATTCCTCCTTGTCCTATACACGAAATCACAGCTTCCCTATCTTCATCAACATTTAACAATTCCTCAAAATATTCCCTCCATCTTCCCAATACCTCTAACTCTCCATTTAATAACTCTCCTCTCCTATTTTTAACTGACAAATCCATTTGTTCTCTAGGCTTTCTTAACTTGTTAATCTCACTCCAAAACTTTTTCTTATTTTCAACAAAATTTGTTGATAACATCTCACCCACTCTCTCATTTGCTCATTGCTTCACCACTCTCTTAACCTCTCTCTTTTTCTCCATATACTCTTCCCTCCTTGCATCACTTCTACTTTGTAAAAACTTCTCATATGCTAACTTTTTCTCCCTTACTACTCTCTTTACATCATTCCACCAATCGCTCCTCTTCCCTCCCACACCCACTTTCCTGTAACCACAAACTTCTGCTGAACATTCTAACACTACATTTTTAAACCTACCCCATACCTCTTCGACCCCATTGCCTATGCTCTCATTAGCCCATCTATCCTCCAATAGCTGTTTATATCTTACCCTAACTGCCTCCTCTTTTAGTTTATAAACCTTCACCTCTCTCTTCCCTGATGCTTCTATTCTCCTTGTATCCCATCTACCTTTTACTCTCAGTGTAGCTACAACTAGAAAGTGATCTGATATATCTGTGGCCCCTCTATAAACATGTACATCCTGAAGTCTACTCAACAGTCTTTGATCTACCGATACATAATCCAACAGACTACTGTCATTTCGCCCTACATCATATCTTGTATACTTATTTATCCTCTTTTTCTTAAAATATGTATCACCTATAACTAAACCCCTTTCTATACAAAGTTCAATCAAAGGGCTCCCATTATCATTTACACCTGGCACCCCAAACTTACCTACCACACCCTCTCTAAAAGTTTCTCCTACTTTAGCATTCAGGTCCCCTACCACAATTACTCTCTCACTTGGTTCAAAGGCTCCTATACATTCACTTAACATCTCCCAAAATCTCTCTCTCTCCTCTGCATTCCTCTCTTCTCCAGGTGCATACACGCTTATTATGACCCACTTCTCGCATCCAACCTTTACTTTAATCCACATAATTCTTGCATTTACACATTCATATTCTCTTTTCTCCTTCCATAACTGATCATTCAACATTACTGCTACCCCTTCCTTTGCTCTAACTCTCTCAGATACTCCAGATTTAATCCCATTTATTTCCCCCCACTGAAACTCCCCTACCCCCTTCAGCTTTGTTTCGGTTAGGGCCAGGACATAATAATAACGCAGTATGTTGAAATAGGCTACTCGCTGATGATAAACGTCTACACAAGGAAGCAGTATCAATATAAGTGCTAAAACCTGTGTGTTTGTCTTCTTAAGCATAAAGGTGATTGTAATCATCTTGACAAACTTAGCGTAATTCAACACTATAGAAAGGTTATCAGGGTTACCTAAGCATATTCGGCACAGAGAAAGAAAATTTATTCATAACTCCTAGTTTTTGCTTTGTCAGCAGACCTTCACAAGAGGATTATTACAATATTAATAACAAAAAAAGTGTTAACGTCGCAGAAGACGTGTGGGGAAAGTGATGTTGAGATAGCAGGTACAGATTCAGCTTTCTAAGAGATGGTGGTGGTGTTGGCGGCGAGTCAAACAAAGGCTGACGACGGGTGGCTGAACCTGGCTCCTACAGGTGCTTGCTTTTCCACCTCCCTCACTCATTCGAAATCTCGTTTAAGATTCATTTTAACTATTTTATTTGTTTAAAATTCACTCCGAGGGAGTGAGCTTATTAGGCAACGCCACACATCCTGCGAGTGAACATACTACCAGGGGACTACATTTCATCCCAAGCAGCTAACAGACCACTGACAAGATCAACTCCATCCTTATGTTTCAAAATTTTCGTACTACTACTTAACGTTTACCTAACTGAACCAACATTAGGAATTTTTGTAAAAATACTACGACTCTTGGTTACATGCTTATATGATTCACAAATGCAATTGGTATTTTAGTCGTACTCTTGTAATATATGCATAAGATAAAATTGATTTACCATGAAGATATGGTTAACAAATAGTGCGTTATATTATACAATGATCACTAACTTACGCGGAAAAGCTGCTATTTATGACAAAAAATTCGGCATTGAAGTACATCTCTGGTATGATTCCTAGATCGTTCCCGCGTCCCTTTCTCAAACTAGGCCTCCTAAATTAAAAGAAAATATTGCAGAAATATTACATATGGACAAAAACAGGATAATGAAGATAGGTGAATAATGAATAAATAAAGAAGTTCGTAAGAGAAGACGAGCAATTATGTTATGGTGAAAAACGTTTCTAGATTTTCAGTTTGTCATATGACAGAGCGGAAGATGAGCGAAACGTGCAACAGTGAGACCTAACTGTCGCAAATGCGTCTTACTTATCGTAACAATGGTCTTACTTACCGTAACAATGGTCTTACTTATCGTAACAATGCGTCTTACTTACCGTAACAATGGTCTTACTTACAGTAACAATGGTCTTACTTACAGTAACAATGGTCTTACTTACAGTAACAATGGTCTTACTTACAGTAACAATGGTCTTACTTACAGTAACAATACCGACAACAGGAAGGTAGTAGCCTCATGGATTAACAGGTGTCCGTTTTAAGCCAGTCATATGACAGCGAGGTAGTAACTTCATGGATAGTAATTGATTACTAACATAAAAAAAAACAGAAGGTAACTATCCATTCCATGGAAAAAAATCACAGGAAACTTAGCGTGACCACAAAGAACAGGAGGCACCTAGCCCAGGCATCGTACTGAGTATGTCAAAATGGTATACAATACCGACAGGTTGGTAGGTAAGACACATAGGCAACATTTAGGTAACTTTATTCCCAAATCGTTTCGCCTACACAGTAGGCTTCTTCAGTCGAGTACGTACTGGGTATATAACACCCACACGTGTGTAAAATAGATAGGTGTGCAAAGGCAAAGTTAGAAAACTTTGACTAGGATAAGTTTTGCTCACCAGGAACTTGATCAATACAAGGCTGATAAGGCTCCTGGTGAGCTAAACGTATCCTAGTGAGTCTATACACAAATAACTCGCACGTAGGAAAATGAAGTTTATGACGACGTTTCAGTCCGACTTCCTTGGTGAGAGAAATGTATTCCAATCAAGTAAAAGGTATACCTTAACCACTTTGGCGCATTTTGATAAAAGTAGGTAGGTAGGTAGGTGTGCACTCACCTAGTTGTGGTTGCAAGGGACGATTCATAGCTCCTGGCTACTGGGTCACTTCCAGCTCCATGAGGTTCATCATACCTCTTCTTAGAGCTACGTATGGATCCTGAAGAAATACTTCCTAGCATCCCTGTGATTCATCTGAGTCTTGATCCCTTGTTGCTGTGTCCCATCTCTGGAATATCCTGCCTATGTCCACCTTGTCAATTCCTCTCAGTATTTTATATGTCGTTATCATATCCCCCCTATCTCTCCTGTCCTCCAATGTCGTCAGATTGATTTCCTTTACCTTCTCCTAGTACGGCATGTCCCTTATCTCCGGGACTAGTCTTGTTGCAAACCTTTGCACTTTCTCTAGTTTCCTTACGTGTTTGGCTAGGTGCGGGTTCCAAACTGGTGCTGCACACTCCAATATAGGCCTAACGTACACGGTGTACAGGGTCCTGAATATTTCCTTATCGAGATATCGGAATGCTGTTCTTAAGTTTGTCAGGCGCCCATATGCTGCAGCCGTTATTTGGTTGATGTGCGCTTCAGGAGATGTGCCTGGTGTTATACTCACCCCAAGATCCTTTTCCTTGAGTGAGGTTTGTAGTCTCTGGCCCCCTAGACTATACTCCGTCTGCGGTCTTCTTTGCCCTTCCCCAATCTTCATGACTTTGCATTTAGTGGGGTTGAATTCCAGGAGCCAGTTGCTGGACCAGGCCTGCATAGTGACCAGATCCCTTTGTAGTTCTGCCTGGTCTTCATTCGATTGTATTCTTCACATCAACTTCACGTCATCTGCAAACAAGGACAAAACTGACCTAATTTGCGGGAAATGCTCAGCATAACATGGGACTTTCTATATAGTAGTATGTCACTGATGTCAGCTAGGACTGTATACCTTGTACATGTACTTGCAGTAAATAATTATTCCTTCCGTCATGTTCACAAATACCAGTAACCGGTCCTAGGACTGACACCTGTGGAAACCCCTCTGGTCACAGGTGCCCACTCTGACACCTCGCCGCGTACCATGACTCGCTGTTGTCTTCCTGACAAGTATTCCCTGATCCATTGTAATGCTTTCCCTGTTATCCCTGCCTGGTCCTGCAGCTTTTGCACTAACTTCCTGTGAGGAACTGTGTCAAACGCCTTCCTACAGTCCAAGAAAATGCAATCTACCCACCCCCCTCTCTGTCTTACTGCTGTCACCCTGTCATAGAACTCCAGTAGGTTTGTGACACAGGATTTCCCATCCCTGAAACCGTGCTGGCTGTCACTGATAAGCTCATTCCTTTCTAGGTCCTCCACCACTCTTTTCCTGATAATCTTCTCCATGACTTTACATACTATACATGTCAGTGACACTGGTCTGTAGTTTAATGCTTTGTGTCTGTCTCTTTTTTTAAAAATTGGGACTACGTCTGCTGTCTTCCATACCTCAGGTAGTCCTCCTGTTTCGATAGATGTGTTGAAGATTGTTGTTAGTGGTACACATAGCACCTCTGCTCCCTCTCTCAGTACCCATGGAGAGATGTTACCCGGCTCCATCGCCTTTGAGGTATCTAGCTCGCTTAGCAGCCTCTCCACTTCTTCCTCGGTTGTATGTATTGTGTCCAGCACTTGATGATGACCCCACCTCTATGTCTTTCTGGAGTCCTTTCTGTCTCCTCTGTGAACATTTCTTTGAACCTCGTGTTGAGCTCCTTACATACTTCGCGGTCGTTTAGTGTGAACTCCCCTCCTTCCTTCCTCAGCCTTATCACCTGGTCCTTGAATGTCGTTTTCCTCCTGATGTTGCTGTACAATTGCTTCGGATCGGATTTGGCTTTCACTGCTATGTCGTTTTTGTATTGTCGTTGGGCCTCTCTTCTTACCTGTGTGTGTGTGTGTGTTCATGATAATCACTGGATGGGGTATACCACACCACCTGTCAGCGGCACATATGTACACAGATTGCATACATGCGCAGCAGTGAATTGGTAGTGGATATAGTTTTTGCTATTACCGTTTTTTTTTCTGGCTATACCTTTGAAGAATTTCGAGAATTTTCCTTCTCCTGCAAATCGGCCCTGGCCCAGGCTTGCCTGGTCAACTAGGCTGTTGCTGTTGGCGGCCCACTGCACCACATATCCATCACAGCCAGTTGGCCCAGCACTTGGCGGAGGAAATTATCGAGTTTCTTCTTGAAGATCTCTACACTTGTTCCTACAATGCCTCTGATATCTCCAGGATAAAGTGTTAACAGTTTGGGGCTACAGATGCTGATATAATATTCTTTTATTATGCCCATGGCAGCCCTACTTTTCACTAGGGTTTATTCTTTACTTTCTCCCATCTTTCTCACTCCAGTAAATTATGGCAGTATGCAAATTTAGGACTAGGCCCTCGAGTACATTCATTCATTCACTCATTCACTCTCTCTCTCTCTCTCTCTCCCTCTCTCTGCTCTACTCAGTACATGTTTAGGACTGAGGAGTTCCCAGTCTTTATTCTCTCTATTCTCTCTCTGCATACCGTACATGATCTTTGAATTTGCACCAGCTTTATAGCTCTCCAGCCCTGAACGGGGCCATCAACACAATAAGCGAGAGAGCAACACCGATTTGAATAGTGTCACCACAGTATTATTTCCCCAGTTTCCAAAATAATCATTAGTTACCCTGACGATTTCTTGGCCATCGTGACAGTTGCCTAACTGTGTTCTCTGAAAGAAAGGTCGACTGATATTATTACTCCGTGGTCCTTTACAGTTCCCACTGTTCTATTTGGTAATCCTTATGCATTTCAGATACAGTGCCACTTTTGAATTAATTTTTTTCATAACTAAGCAGTTGGAACCCATCACTGTTTAATGTACTGTCCACAGAGAGTTTGCCTATACAGTAGAACCGCTCTGTCCACGGATTCGGTATTCGTGCTTTCAATTATCCACTGTTTACTGTGGCCCAAAAATAACCCTTAATTTTGCTTAATAATGGCGCCAACATAATATAGGAATATTAACTGGCACTGAGAGTATTTCCTGAATATTCTAGAAGGTTCTGGGACATCGTGTATTACCTGTTGACAAAATGTCGGCATTTATTCCTTCTGTTTCATTAGTTAGAAGGCTGTATACAACAGCTGCATTCTGTATGTGGATAATACACTATTGTAATTTGATTTCTTACGCCACATGACCTGTTCCCAGAAGTTAGAAACTTAAGGCTGGCTATTAACTATCTCCTGGCTACTCTACCTCATCCTATCTGCAAACTGTTGGGCCTACCCCACCCGACCCCATATGGGGTGGGGTGTGGTGGGTGGTTGGCATTCGGCTGGGCCTCCCTCCCTCATTCAGAGATACTGGCGGGTGCCACTCACGCTCTGAAAAACTTCCCCTCATGTCTTCTGCTGCTGCCCTTGCAACATTGCACAGCTCCTGATGAGGCACTGAGAAGTGTGAAAGTACTTGAGCTTAATATTTCCCCCCCCCCTGCGGCTTGTCTTGCGAGCGTGTACACACACACACACACACATATATATATATATATATATATATATATATATATATATATATATATATATATATATATATATATATATATATATATATATATATAATGTTTCGAGTTTTTCTACTCCCGGAGCCCAGCAATGAACCAAGCTTGTAAGGCCAAAAATATATTTTAAGAATACGTATAAACAAACTCGAATAGTGAAGTATACAAGCCACAAGAAACAAACACAAACTAAAACCACTGTAGACAGAAAAACGCTCATTAAACATACATACACAAACACTCAGACGTATGTAGATGACTTAGAAGGGTTATGTTGATGTTATCATAATGATGTGAGCCAGTCGTAACTTACTTAACACAAGACTCCTTCTATGATAAAAGAACTCGGTGTGTGACATCACGTTCAATGAGATACCCAGTTACCCACACTCGCTCTTAAAAAAAAAACACAAACACACGAAAAAAGACCAGAAAATATATAGTGAGGCAAAATATACTAAGGGAAATACACAGAGCGAAGGGAGGCAGGCTGAGATGAGCAAAGAATTCCAATGGCATACTGCAGCGCTAACAAGACCTGAAGGATGCTTTCGGGGGTCAACGCCCCTTCAGCTCGGTCCCGGACCAAGCCTCCTGGTGGATGAAGGTCTGCTGAACCAGGCTGTTACTGCTGAGGAATAAGACTTTACCTGAAGTATACCTGGAGAGGGTTTCGAGGGTCAACGCCCCCGCGGCCCGGTCTGAGACCAGGCCTCGTGGTGGATCAGGGTCTGATCAACCAGGCTGTTACTGCTGGTCGCACGCAAACTGACGTACGAACCACAGCCAGGTTGGTCAGGTAATGACTTTAGGTGCCTGTCCAACAAATTCTTGAAGACAGCCAGAGGTCTATTACTAATCCCCCTTATGTATGCTGGGAGGCAGTTGAAGAGTCTTGGTCTCCTGACACTTATTGTGTTGTCTCTCAATGTACTCGTGGTGACCCTGCTTTTCATTGGGGGACATGTAACACCTCTGAAGAAGTTTCGCCAAGCAGCGTCTTCATCGATTCGATCATCTCATCTAGATACAGTGTCCAGTTTCATTAGCTGTAAATTACTCGTGTACTGAAGTGACTAAGCCACTGGTTAACCTCCAATAACCAAGTTATAAAACGAGACGAAATCTGCCAGCAGAGGAAGACACGGGACATGCATAATTCATTGCAAATATTCTCGCTGTGCACAGCTGGAGAACGGGCTGGGTATGAGAAAGGTCAATGTCTGTGCGGAGGGGTTATGACCCGACGCTACTTGGTCCAAGTGGTGGCAGTTTTATATCATGCCCTAGCCGAGTTCAAAAGGTCGGAGGTCAAGATCACAGGGAGATGGAAAATGTCATTCTGCAAACTGCAACGCTGAGCCACACAAGCAGACAAGACCACTACCACTTTAAAACTTGTCTGTGTGGGAGACCCACTCACCAGCTTCGATATGATTTCCCCAACTTACCTGTGACTGATTTTTAGCGGTTCCTCCCTCAAAGCCCAGCCTTACGCTAGGCTTAAGATAAGATAAGATTTCGTTCGGATTTTTAACCCCGGAGGGTTAGCCACCCAGGATAACCCAAGAAAGTCAGTGCGTCATCGAGGACTGTCTAACTTATTTCCATTGGGGTCCTTAATCTTGTCCCCCAGGATGCGACCCACACCAGTCGACTAACACCCAGGTACCTATTTGCTGCTAGGTGAACAGGACAACAGGTGTAAGGAAACGTGTCGAAATGTTTCTACCCGCCGGGAATCGAACCCGGGCCCTCCGTGTGTGAAGCGGGAGCTTTAGCCACCAGGCCACCGGGCCACCCTGTCAACCTACAGACTTAAACACTTAATACAACCCGCTGAACAGGCATTTCAAAGAAATAGTTGCTTCCTCTTAAAAACTTATCTTAGTTCCGGCAATATTTTTTATATATGCTGGTAGAAGGCGGAAATTTTGATATAAGTGTTTTCTGCACTATCAAGTCTCAAAGAGAAGTAAATATTAATCTGGTTCCAGTGTTAATAACTGTCTGCCACAATGACTGAGTCACCACTAACAATTAAGGCACTTAACTGCTGCTCATGGTACTTGCCCCACCACTGACAACTGAAGTCTAGTTTGTGTATCCAGTATGTATTCTGCCCGAGGTGCAGCTGTTGGGTCCTAGTGACCCATGCCACATTAGTGAAGCTTCATGTACTACATTTGGCACCATCGGCCAGGAACCCGTAAAATTCAGATAGTACTGAGGAGGCAAGACCAGAAACTTGAGAAAAACTTTACAAGCACAACTGACAGGGAAAAGAGCGGAAATGGGAAGTGAAGGCTAGATGAAAGGATTGTCAGCGAGCCAGTACTTACTAAACACCGAGAAAAGCTGCAAACGACCCCGTTACACGCTGATGGTTCTCTACAATACTCTTCCTGAGGAGCCCAGTCAAGCAGGAAGCGACGTCTGCGTCAGCATGGTTGTATACAAACATAACCTGTCTCCCACATTTTATTGCAGTAGCTTACAATAATAATTATGGTAAAAATTATATTACCAAAAATAAATATCACCATAAACTATAATACAAAAAAAATATTAAAATAACATTATCAAAAATATTACAAAAATATATATTACCAAAAATAAATTATATTACCAAAATAAAGTTTCTATATCACTGTTATTAAGTCACTGATACACTAGAATACAATATATATATCCCTTAGAATTTACTATATTCAGAGCTGATAAAATTTGCATAAAATCCCTCTCATCAGAGGACTGAAGCTCTTAAGTGATGATCAAGACGCATAATGTCTCGAGAGATTTCTAGGAACATCTGTCACGAAACAAGTAAATCAAAGTTAATTCTAATAACAGCCACATGAATTAAAATGTCTGGATTACACCTATACAAAGTTAGGAAACGGCACCTTTGGACTTGACAAACCACAGTACGGGGGGAGGAGGGGATCAGAACCCATGGCAAGTGAGTTGACAATCATGTTATGATTTCCCGAGTCATTTGGACTTTACACCAAACTCTCTCTCTCCCTATGAAACAATTCACGCATAATTCTCTTCTTCAGCACAAGGCTAAAGCTAGTGCTCCAAAACACACACACACACACACACACACACACACACACACACACACACACACACACACACACACACACACACACACACAGGCGGGAACCATACAGTTTCAAAACGAGGTTTGATAAAGCTCATGGAGCAGGGAGAGAGAGGACCTAGTAGCAATCAGTGAAGAGGCGGGGCCAGGAGCTATGAATCGACCCCTGCAACCACAAATAGGCGAGTACAAATAGGCGAGTACACACACACACACTATACAGAATGACAGTAATACCACACACTGGCTCTCTTAACTTTGCCAGTGGGAGGGTTGGCAAGGGCTGTCATCACTCAGATGCCTAAAACCGTTTCGCCTCACCTGCCTCCAGTATGTAATTCTCTTCCCCGTGCAAATGCTGTACTTTTATCCAGGCTGACGGACTGAACACCATCTTCAGGCTGAGAGAGATTACCATAGATTATCTTCACATCATTCACCGTTTTTTTTTTTCTGTATTAGACTGATAAAGCCAATGGTTGGCGAAACGTTTCCGCAATAAAGACACCTAAGCGTTGCACAAGTTTCTCATTCACCTTCCCTTCATACATAAAGATAATTCCAACAGGTCCCTAGCTGCCTTCAGGGGAGAAGCTTGATAAGTTGAAGTTAGTGTATGGTCAATAGGGTTGCAGTGCCTTTGTTGGATAGCCTAATTTATCAGGCTATCAACCAGGAGGCCTAGCGACCCGGTCTGAAACTGGGTCGCTAGACAGTTTATAACAGGACAGCAATACCTCCAGAGCTGATGTCTACCACTGTACTACTTAACGGCAAAGTCTGTGCTATTGAAGGCTAAAAACATACTCTTGTCATTTACAAAAACTGGACACAACTGTAAGTGCTAAGCTGGTAAAAACTTGCCCAACACGCTCTCTCTCATTCTCTTTTCAGTTCCCCGAGGCATTGTCAACCCCAATCAACACTTTCCTATTCTTATTGACAACAGTGTGGAAACCCTCACACCCGGATGTTCACACCGTTTTTCTTGGTAGGAGCTGATGCCAAAACGCGTGTCACGGAATATAGTTAACAAAATCTAACGAATTACGAACGGCTGTAAGTTATTTCTATTTCGTTAATAAAAAAAAAAAGAGAGCGTCCAAACCACATGTTTAATCTTCCTTTTTCATAACCGACTTTCAAAACCGTATACATCAAAAAGTTACAGAATCAAAAAAAAAGAATAAAAAATTGAAGTTACATTCCCTTGAAATATGTCTACCTGATGTCTACTTTGAGGTTGTTCGGAGGGATCAACGCCCTCGCGGCTCGGTCTATGACCAGGCTTTCCTGTTAGATAAGGGCCTGATCAACCAAGCTGTTACTGCTGGCCACGTAGTTAGTATGAAACACATACGACCTTCCCCACTTACTAGAAACTTCTGCCAGGTATAAGTAAACAGTAGGTATACCGAGGGTTAGACGACATTCCTCCACCTGACTAATGGTGGTGACGTCACACATTTCTCACGGCGTAGTGTTCACCATTGTTACTTAACAGTATATTTACTTAAGCTTTAATTAAAGCCCAAGATATGGATATTAATGGCAAGAGCTATATTATTAATTATTATTACCCCTGGACATTTTCTAGACGCAGTTTGCAGAGCCCCAATAAAGCAAAATAATGAATATGAGAATTACCTCATAGCATGATACACGTTCTAACCAGGGAAGTAGCCTGATACACAAGGCTCCTGTTAATAGGAACTTTGAAATAGTATTATCATTCCTGTGCCAAAATTTAGCTAGGAATTATTAAGGACACCCTTATACAGAGTCAAGTTGGGCTATGATAAATAGTTGCATAATACGGAAGTAGGTCTAGTACAAAAATTAATCACAATTTTTACCTCCTCTGAATCTAGTTTTCGCCTATTTTTGTGTCATTTTAAAAGAAGTTCCCTCCGCCTGGGATTATCACTATGAATTACGTCTACGCATTTATACCTTTGATGAGTTTCGATCATTTACCGGCCCTAGTCCAGGCTTTTCTAGAGCTTGCCTTGCAAACCAGGTTGTTAATACCGAGTTCCCGCTGGACTTGCAGTTCCATCTCAGCCTGGAGTTTACCTGGAGTTTACCTGGAGAGAGTTCCGGGGGTCAACGCCCCCGCGGCCCGGTCTGAGACCAGGCCTCCTGGTGGATCAGAGCCTGATCAACCAGCCTAGTTGATCTGTTACTTGGTATAGGTACTTGTTGAGATTTCTCTCCAAGACTTTTACATTTGTTCCAGCTTCAAAGTCTCTGGTGGTAGAAACGTCCACCAGGGACTCATCAGTATAATTTTACCACTTTACAATACGTGCCAGTAAGCCTATATTACAGCATTCCTCCAGTCTTATATGTTCCCCCATGTAAATACCAGGATACTGAAGCTACCCACAACACACTGACGTGAGCACTCACAACAGGCTACACTGTTTGAAAATACCTAAACATCTATGCAATCTCAAACTTGGCAATGTGTGCTTTAGTAACAAGACAGTCAACAAGAGGAACTGTTTGCCGGAAGAAGCGGCCTCAACCCCGTCATTGAACTAATTCAAGGCCAAGCAGCACTGACAACAACCAACTGGGCTGCTACCCCATTACTACGGCAAAACACATGCCTTAGTTCTTTTTTTTTTCTTTTTAAACCAACCATTCCTGTCTGACACAGCAACATCTTGGGATCTTAATACAGGGAATTCTTCACTTGCCTAAACCTTGGGCACGACCTACTTCCACATTGGTCAAATGTGATACCACCTACGACTGCTGCACCTCTCCTGCCTACAGTATATAAGCTACTTCTTCGCATATAAGCTGTGTTCTTCTCAAGATTGATGGACTGACCACATCGACTCAAGGTTGAGGGACTGATTACCTCAAACTCCTCCTGTTCTTCACCAGTATCCTTTATATGGATTGATGAAGCCACTGTGTGGCGAAACGTTTCCTCATTAAAGATACCCAAGTGCTGCACATGTGTTTAATTTATCAACTTGCACACAGAAGAGAGGAGCCTGCGACGACGTTTCGGTCCGACCTGGACCATTTACAAAGTCACAGTGTGGCTTTGTAAATGGTCCAAGTCGGACCGAAACGTCGTTGTAAGCTCCTCTCTTCTGTGTGCGGGTTGTTTGTGTGTCGTTCCAGTCACGGTATTGTGCCTTTTTTTGTTATTTATCAACTTGTCGGTTCTCTGAACCATTCATCTACAAGGCCTTATCAACCAGGCTGTTACTGCTAGCAGCACGCAGTCCAACATGAACTCAGCCAGAGGCTTGCTGGTAATTCCCTTCTGCAAGGACAGAGGGGAAGATGAAGAGGCCGCATCAGGAAACACTTGTCCTGTTTCCTGACGGAAACAGGACAAGTGTTTCCTGACGCGAGTCCTAAGTCATATAATGACCCTCCGCTGGAGCTTATGGTCATCTGACGGAGGCCTTCCGCTGGCTTACCGGTCCACTCGTTTAATAAAAACTTAAGTTATATTTTGCACTGATGGCTTTAAATTTCTGTTACCCAAAACCCCTAAATCTTTTTTGCATTCGGTTTAACTAAGATTTACTAAGCTTATAAGTACCATGTTTTGTTTTCCTGGAATTAGAACCTCCCATCTGTCCGCATTAAACTATATCTGCAGCTTCTCCGACCACATCAGGTTCAGTCCAATGAAAGAGAACATAGATTCAGTTCTCTGAATCAAATTAAGCCATGACAGAAAAAATTAGTGGTGAAAACTTTTATGCAACTCTGCTCTAATACTTACCATTGCATCACATTATGGTGAGCAAGAGCAACAGATGCAATAAGGGTATTGCGAGGACTTGCAAGACTGAAACAACAACTCTTTAGTTCCTGAGAAAATGAGCCGTGGAGAGTAATTATGGAGATCCAGTCCTTGCACGAGTCTGGCCATAATATATTCCTTAAAATGTCCAGTATGAGACCGTTTTGACATGGACATTGTTGTATGTTGTGCAAACGCAACCTAACTAACACTAACCTAAAACAGCGGTTGATACGAGACTGGTTGCGATGTATGGGCATTGTCCCTTGTTTACACTGGATTCCTTTGTTTATGGTCACTGTCACTGGCCAGGAGCATCAATACTAGGCGTTGATTGGCCCTGACATGATGCACGTCCCAAAACAAATGTGTATTTTTTGCTATTATCTCCCAAAATATTTTGCACAAGAAATAATTTGTATAGAGGTATAGATATTAGCCGAGTTGGATATAAAGGTACATGATACATTTCACCTCCGATACACCTTTGGTGGATTTCGAATTTTCCTACTCCCAGAGCCTGGCCATGGGCCAGGCTTGTCTGGTGTTTGACTGGTCAACCTGGCTGTTGATGCTGGCGGCTGGCTGGCCCCCATATCTATCATAGCCTGGTTGATCTGGCACTTGGTGGATGTATTTGTCGAGTTTTTAAGGACTTTAATGAAGATGTTTCTGCCCTGGTACTCTGATCACTCCAAATGTGGTCCCAGGTCCGAAACATTTCCATTAAACGTTCTAAAAGTAACTCCATTTTGTGTCGTTTTACATTACTGAAAGTAAATGAAATGTCACTGTGATTATAAGGTGACCAGTGGGCCACTGGCCCCCACGCCTGAGCGTGTTAGACAGCAGTGAATGGATACGAATCGTTTTTGGGACCTTAAGAGCAGACTGAGTGCGGCCAGGGTAATATTTTATGAAGGGATTCAGGGAAACCGGTTAGCCGGACTTGAGTCCTGGAGGTGGGAAGTACAATACCTGCACTTTAAAGGAGGAGTTTGGGATATTGACTGCTTGGAGTGATATCTAAACTGTCGTATCTGAGCGACTCTGCGAAGACAGTGATTATGTATGAATGATGGTGAAAGTTTTTTTTTCTTTAATGAGGTCACCCTCCCTTGGTGGGAAACGGCAGACGTATTATATATATATATATATATATATATATATATATATATATATATATATATATATATATATATATATATATAAATATATATATATATATATATATATATATATATATATATATATATATATATATATATATATATATATATATATATATATATATATATATATATATAGCGCTAAATAAGTAAAACTAGTCAATTTGCAAGAACCCTTTTAAAATTAAGTGCTTTCTAAAATTTTCTCTTATAAGTTTAAAGATATATTTTTTTCATTTATGTTAATGTAAAAATATACCAGAAGAATCATAGAAAACTTACTTAACCTTATTATAACAAGCGCAATTTAATTTAGCCTAATCCAAGTAAATATATCTTATCTAAGTTTACAATAATTTAATAATAAACAATGAAATACATTTTTTTCGTTAGGTTCAGAATGAATTTTGTTAAATTATAGCACACACAAATTTTCGCTTGCCTTATTCGGTAAGAGCGTTGCTATTTAAGCCAAAACCGCAAGTTTTACCTATTCGACACCACACACACACAATTATATATATATATATATATATATATATATATATATATATATATATATATATATATATATATATATATATATATATATATATATATATGGGGTGGTAGGGGAAGTGGAATATTCAAACGGCTTCAGGAAGAAATCCAAATATTCTTCCTTGAAGCCTTTTTATCCACTTCTCCGAGGATTATGGGTCCCACAATTTATACAAGAGGTGGACCCCTTTAACAACATATAATTTTTTTTTTTTTTTATCACACTGGCCGATTCCCACCAAGGCAGGGTGGCCCGGAAAAGAAAAACTTTCACCATCATTCACTCCATCACTGTCTTGCCAGAAGGGTGCTTTACACTACAGTTTTTAAACTGCAACATTAACACCCCTCCTTCAGAGTGCAGGCACTGTACTTCCCATCTCCAGGACTCAAGTCCGGCCTGCCGGTTTCCCTGAACCCCTTCATAAATGTTACTTTGCTCACACTCCAACAGCACGTCAAGTATTAAAAACCATTTGTCTCCATTCACTCCTATCAAACACGCTCATGCATACCTGCTGGAAGTCCAAGCCCCTCGCGCACAAAACCTCCTTTACCCCCTCTCTCCAACCTTTCCTAGGCCGACCCCTACCCCGCCTTCCTTCCACTACAGACTGATACACTCTTGAAGTCATTCTGTTTCGCTCCATTCTCTCTACATGTCCGAACCACCTCAACAACCCTTCCTCAGCCCTCTGGACAACAGTTTTGGTAATCCCGCACCTCCTCCTAACTTCCAAACTACGAATTCTCTGCATTATATTCACACCACACATTGCCCTCAGACATGACATCTCCACTGCCTCCAGCCTTCTCCTCGCTGCAACATTCATCACCCATGCTTCACACCCATATAAGAGCGTTGGTAAAACTATACTCTCATACATTCCCCTCTTTGCCTCCAAGGACAAAGTTCTTTGTCTCCACAGACTCCTAAGTGCACCACTCACTCTTTTTCCCTCATCAATTCTATGATTCACCTCATCTTTCATAGACAACATATAATATATATATATATATATATATATTGGAGTGTGAGCAAAGTAACATTTATGAAGGGATTCAGGGAAACCGGCAGGCCGGACTTGAGTCCTGGAGATGGGAAGTACAGTGCCTGCACTCTGAAGGAGGGGTGTTAATGTTGCAGTTTAAAAACTGTAGTGTAAAGCACCCTTCTGGCAAGACAGTGATGGAGTGAATGATGGTGAAAGTTTTTCTTTTTCGGGCCACCCTGCCTTGGTGGGAATCGGCCAGTGTGATAATAATATATATATATATATATATATATATATATATTACACACACACACACATGCTTAACAATTAGCAAACAGGCGAATTTACAAACATTATCTCTCAGCCCACAGCAGGATTCGAACCTGCACACTGCATCAAAATACACAGTACTTTTGCCACAGAGCCAGAACATGGGGTCTGAAGGGTGTCCAGAAAGGGGACCCCCTCGCCTCATTTCTCTTCTGCATAGCGGTTTGACCAGTGAGCTAAACATCTGGTTCCTGGATGATGGCACACTGGCGGGTACAAGAGTCCTTTCTAGATGATTTTGCCCAAGTGATGAGACGGGGACAGGAAATAGGACTCACCCTTAATCCATCCAAATGTGAAATATCTCAGCCAATCAACAAGTGATCAATTGAACATTAAAATAGTATAAAATACCGACAGGTTGTTAGGTAAGACACATATGCAACAGTTAGGTATCTTTATTTCGAAACGTTTCGCCTACACAGTAGGCTTCTTCAGTCGAGTACAGAAAAGTTGATAGAAGCAGAAGATACTTGAAGACGATGTAATCAGTCCATCACCCTTAAAGTTTTGAGGTGGTCAGTCCCTCAGTCTGGAGAAGAGCATTGTTCCATAGTATGAAACAATATGGAGATGAAGTGACAGGATGGAGCCTTATATAGCGCCAGGAGGTGAGACGTAGGTCACTAGAAGAGGTAAGAGTGTTCAGTGGTCAGTCGTCACGTGAGGTCACAGACCCTGAGCTGCTTTGGGGATTAGCGTGGACGGTTACAAAGCATAGCTTGCTTCTGCAGTGTTTTAAAAACTGAGGTTGGAGAGTTGAAGGAGGAGGTCTTGCTTCTCCAGGAGGAGATTAGGAGGCTGAAGGTCCACCTCAATGGGCCTGGGAGAGAGTGTGAGGTGGTTGGAGATGTGGGGAATGAGGCTTCAAGTGAGGTGCAGTCTGTCTCTCGCTGTGAGGAGGCTGTAGGTGGGGAGGTAGCAACGGCTACCAGCAGTGAGGTGCAGCCCAGCACCTGCTACAAGTGGCGAGTTGTTCACAGTAATGGGAGGCGCATCAGAGTAAGGAAAGTTAAGAGTGAAGATCTGAAGGTAGGAAATCGCTTCTCTGTTCTCCAGGATGAATGTACTTCAGTGGCCAGTGAAGGTAAGGGTACTACTGCCCCTGCTAATGAAGGTAAGCGCATTCTTGTGGTTGGTGACTCTCAGGTAAGATATGTTGACCGTGCTTTTTGTAATAGGAATAAGAAGATGAGAGATAGAGTGTGCTTCCCTGGAGCTGGTGTTGGGGACATTGTCAACAGGCTGGATAATATCATGTCAGGTAATGGGAACAAGCCCATTATCTGTCTCAGTGCTGGTGGAAATGATATTGGGAAGGGTAGGAGAGAAGAGCTGCTAGATAAGTACAGGTCAGCTATAGATTTCATTAAGTCTAAGGGAGGGATCCCAATCATATGTAGCATCTTGCCTAGAAGGGGAGTAGGAAATGAATGGTTGTCTAGGGCAATTGGTGTAAATTGCTGGCTAGACAGATACTGCAAGGAACTTGCAATCCCATTCATTGACAACTGGAACAACTTTTATGGCAAACATGATATGTATGCAAGGGATGGGGTACATCTCTCTGGGGCTGGGGTGGTAGCACTTGCAGACTCGATTGAGAAGGCCATTGGTGAAATGCCTATGATTTTAAACTGATGGAAGATAGAGGTATGGGTGTGTGTGGGAAACAAGCAGGTTGCAACACTAGGGTTGGAAACAGTAAATGTATAAAAGGCATTCAGCATGAAGTTATAAATAAAGACAATAGAACAGGTCAGCAAACAAAGGGGGACAGCAGAGGGCAGCAAGGGACTAGCTCCCTTAAGGTTTACTATACTAATAGCAGGAGTGTTAGAAATAAGATAGATGAGCTAAGATTAATTGCAAGTGCAGGAAACATAGATATTATTGCTATAACAGAGACCTGGCTCAATCTGAAAGATAGAGAGATGCCCTCTGAATGTCACATACAGGGCTATAAATTATTCCACACTGACAGGGTCAACAGGAAAGGTGGTGGAGTAGCGATGTATGTCAGAGACAATTTAAATTGTTGTGTTAGACAAGATATTAAATTAGAAGCGTCAGCCACTGAATCTGTTTGGTTACAGCTTCTCGAGGGCCGAGAAAAACTAATTTTGGGTGTGATTTACAGGGCCCCAAATCTTGATAGGGAGTGCAGTAAACTTCTATGGGACGAAATTCGTAAGGCATCTACATACGAAAATGTTGTGCTAATGGGAGATTTCAACTATAGACAGATTGACTGGAGCAATTTGACAGGAAATTTAGAGTCGGGTGACTTTCTTGATACGATCCAGGATTGTTTTTTAAAACAGTTTGTGACAGAGCCAACTAGGGGAAATAACCTCCTTGACTTGGTTCTTGCCAGTAGGGAAACACTAATTAATAATCTTGAGGTTAATGATGAGCTTGGGGAGAGTGATCACAAATCACTCAGTTTTAACATATCATGGAATTCCCCTAATAATGGCAATCAAGTCTCCGTCCCTGACTTTCGCTTGGCTGATTTCATAGGACTGAAAAATTACTTAGGTGGGCTGAACTGGAATGACCTGACTAAGGGTCAGGTAGGTGGTGATGGTTGCCGATATGATGCTTTCCATGGCATAGTTCTAGCTGCTCAGTCAAATTATGTTCCAAATAGGGAAATCAGATCAAACAAAAATGATCCTAAATGGATGAACAATAGATTAAAATATCTGATTGGTCAAAAGAGAGGCATATATAGGCAAATCAAAAGAGGAGAGGGGCAATTAAGAAATCGATATATTCAGTTAAAGAGAGAAATAAAAAAGGGAATTAGAAAAGCAAAAAGAGATTATGAGGTTAAAGTTGCAAGAGAATCGAAGACTAACCCAAAAGGATTCTTTCAGGTATACAGAAGTAAGATCAGGGACAAGATAGGCCCACTCAAAAGTTCCTCGGGTCAGCTCACTGACAGTGATAAGGAAATGTGTAGAATTTTTAACACATACTTCCTCTCAGTTTTTACACAGGAGGATACCAGCGATATTCCAGTAATGATAAATTATGTAGAACAGGACGATAATAAACTGTGCACTATTAGGGTCACAAGTGACATGGTCCTTAGGCAAATAGATAAATTAAAACCTAACAAATCCCCAGGCCCTGATGAACTGTATGCAAGGGTTCTAAAGGAATGTAAAGAGGAGCTTAGCACACCTTTGGCTAATCTTTTCAACATATCACTACAAACTGGCATGGTGCCAGATAAGTGGAAAATGGCAAATGTGATACCTATTTTCAAAACAGGTGACAGGTCCTTGGCTTCGAACTATAGACCAATAAGCCTAACCTCCATAGTGGGAAAATTTATGGAATCAATAATTGCCGAGGCAGTTCGTAGCCACCTTGAAAAGCATAAATTAATCAACGAATCTCAGCATGGTTTTACAAAGGGGCGTTCCTGCCTTACGAATTTATTAACTTTTTTCACTAAGGTATTTGAGGAGGTAGATCATGGTAATGAATATGATATTGTGTATATGGACTTCAGTAAGGCTTTTGACAGGGTCCCACATCAGAGACTATTGAGGAAAATTAAAGCACATGGAATAGGAGGAGAAATTTTTTCCTGGATAGAGGCATGGTTGACAAATAGGCAGCAGAGAGTTTGCATAAATGGGGAGAAATCAGAGTGGGGAAGCGTCACGAGCGGTGTTCCACAGGGGTCAGTGTTGGGCCCCCTGCTGTTCACAATCTACATTAACGACATAGATGAGGGCATAAAGAGCGACATCGGCAAGTTTGCCGATGACACCAAAATAGGCCGTCGAATTCATTCTGACGAGGACATTCGAGCACTCCAGGAAGATTTGAATAGACTGATGCAGTGGTCGGAGAAGTGGCAGATGCAGTTTAATATAGACAAATGCAAAGTTCTAAATGTTGGACAGGACAATAACCATGCCACATATAAACTAAATAATGTAGATCTTAATATTACGGATTGCGAAAAAGATTTAGGAGTTCTGGTTAGCAGTAATCTGAAACCAAGACAACAGTGCATAAGTGTTCGCAATAAAGCTAATAGAATCCTTGGCTTCATATCAAGAAGCATAAATAATAGGAGTCCTCAGGTTGTTCTTCAACTCTATACATCCTTGGTTAGGCCTCATTTAGATTATGCTGCACAGTTTTGGTCACCGTATTACAGAATGGATATAAATTCTCTGGAAAATGTACAAAGGAGGATGACAAAGATGATCCCATGTATCAGAAACCTTCCCTATGAGGATAGACTAAGGGCCCTGAAACTGCACTCTCTAGAAAGACGTAGAATTAGGGGGGATATGATTGAGGTGTATAAATGGAAGACAGGAATAAATAAAGGGGATGTAAATAGTGTGCTGAAAATATCTAGCCTAGACAGGACTCGCAGTAATGGTTTTAAGTTGGAAAAATTCAGATTCAGGAAGGATATAGGAAAGTACTGGTTTGGTAATAGAGTTGTGGATGAGTGGAACAAACTCCCAAGTACCGTTATAGAGGCCAGAACGTTGTGTAGCTTTAAAAATAGGTTGGATAAATACATGAGTAGATGTGGGTGGGTGTGAGTTAGACCTGATAGCTTGTGCTAACAGGTCGGTTGCCGTGTTCCTCCCTTAAGTCAATGTGACCTGACCTGACTAGGTTGGGTGCATTGGCTTAAGCCGGTAGGAGACTTGGACCTGCCTCGCATGGGCCAGTAGGCCTTCTGCAGTGTTCCTTCGTTCTTATGTTCTTATGTTCTTAGATGTTGGGAGGTCAGGTCCCTCTCAAATCCAGCCGTTCTCACTAGTAGAGGTTGTCGAAGTTGATTGCAGGTCTGTACCAAGATACCCTTGTGTTGCAGTGTCTGACAGATTGAACAATAAAATGGTATAAAATACTATGGAACAATGCTCTTCTCCAGACTGAGGGACTGACCACCTCAAAACTTTAAGGGTGATGGACTGATTACATCGTCTTCAAGTATCTTCTGCTTCTATCAACTTTTCTGTACTCGACTGAAGAAGCCTACTGTGTAGGCGAAACGTTTCGAAATAAAGATACCTAACTGTTGCATATGTGTCTTACCTAACAAGTGATCAATTCACTGAGATCCGTACTACCAAGCGCCTCAATCACTGTTGTTACCCTACACACAAAAAAAGCGTCTTGCTTGGGGCACCTCTTGGAACTGATGCCACTGACTCAATTCTCAAGAAGAAACTGGACGATTTGAGGAGGTGGATGGAACAGCGAATATGCAGACTAGAAACCCACGATGCCTTGTACCGTCTCCCAAAGTGCTTTAGTCTGCCTAAGCTAACATATTTCCTAAGATGCGATCCTTGTAAGAGAACCCTATACATGAATGCGACAATATCCCGAAACAGATATTTACAAAAGTGTTCAACCTTACTCCAGAAGAACCAAAGGACAGAGCTACACTTCCAGTCAGACTAGGAGGTACTGGTGTCTGCAAGGCATCACAGATCGCACTCCCTGCTTTCCTGTCAAGTGTAGCATCCAGTGAACTTGCAGCAGCTATTCTCCCTGAACACACAGGTAATGTACCTATTTACTGGTAGGCGAACAGAAGGAACGTGAGTGGAACCTGTTTTGCATGAGCTACTAGGCCTACTGTATGCTCCTATATTCTATCTCCAACAGCTCCGGGATCGAACCCGGGCCTACTGGTTATGACCCGAAAGCCTTGCCACGAGTCACAAACCTAAACAGTTTTAAGGCATAAGTGGATATGACCTAGAAATATTTCTAGCCAAACTAAAAGAGACGTGAGACAACTCTATCCGCCCGACCCTCGCCAACCACTGTTCTTGTCCCTAAGTTACCCTTGATTTTGATGTGTGAGTCACCGCCCGCAGGACATGAAATGACATCATTAGGAGTCATCACCAGTATTATGTTATTTGACCATCTCACCACACCCCTTCCTCACAAGTACTTATGATCACCACCACACCATATTTCACCAGCACTGGTGACCATCACCACAATACTTCACCATTACCATTACAACTCGCCAGCACTAGTAACTCATGATCACCAAACAAGCACACTGCTTACCTACTAAGGCTCGCAGGACCCTATGTCTAGCTCCTATAAATGTCATATGGACTACACTTGCTCTTCATGGTACTCTGCCTTGGCCCCAAAAAACTGAAAGATAAACTACAAATCACCCAGAACAAAATAGTAAGATTCATCCTGGACCTGGGTCCAAGAGAACATGTAGGCCAGGATGAATTACAACAGTTGGATATGCTGAATGTTGAAGACAGTAAAACAACTGAAGTTAAATCAAGATTATAAAATTGCTCAGGGTCCAGAATATCTTGCTGCTAATTTTGTCAAGGCTGGGAGCCAAAGCAATCATAGTACTAGGGGGAGAGAGCACAATTTTGTAGTACTCACAGTCAGTGGCCAGGCTTCAAACACCTTTTATTGTACAGCTATAAAGGAATGGAACAGATTGCCTGCACATGTCAAAGCCAGTCACAACATGAGCCAGTTCTAGAAGAACCAAAAGGTTCCTAATGAATGTAGCTACAGAAAGTGGGAAGAATGATTTTTGTATATTTTTAGCTAACACACATGTAGATATAAATACCTCAATTAAACTTATTCCTAGTACCTTTGAAATATACCTTTGAAGAGTTTCGAGAGTTTCACTACTCTCGGAGTCCAGCCATGGGCCAGGCTCCTCTGGTGCTTGCGTGGTCAACCAACCTGTTGCTGCTGGAGGCCCGCTGCTCCACATATCCATCACAGCCTGATTGATCTGGCACCTACCTGGAGGGTATTCCGGGGATCAACGCCCCCGCGGCCCGGACCACGACCAGGCCTCCCGGTGGATCAAGGCCTGATCAACAAGGTTGTTACTGCTTGCCGCATGTAGTCCAACGTACGAACGACAGCCCGGCTGATCCGGCACTGACTTCAGGTATCTTTCCAGCTCCCTCTTGAAGACAACCAGGGGTCTACTGGTAATTTCCCTTACGGCTGGAGGGAAGCTGTTGAACAGTCTTGGGCCCCGGACACTTACTGTTATCTCTTAGTGCACTAATGGCGCAGGGGCGCCATTAGTACACTAAGAGATTATGATGTATATCTCTCGCCTGCGCTACAGTGAGTACAAGTCAAGTGCTTCCAGGCGTTCCCAGTAGTTAAGGTGTTTGATGGAACTTATATGTGCAGTAAAGGTTCTCTGTATATTCTCTAGATTTGCAAGTTCACCTGCCTTGAATGGAGATGTTCATGTGCAGCAGTATTCCAGTCTAGAGAGAGCAAGTCATTTAAAAAGAATCATCAATGGCTTGGCATCTCTTGTCTTGAATGTTCTCAGTATCCATCCTATCAGTTTCCTCGCAGATGTGATAGTGGCACTGTTGTGATCCTTGAAGGTGAGATCCTCAGACATTACCACTCCCGGATCCTTCACATTCTTCTCCGCTCTATTGTGTGATTTGAGTTTGAAGTATACTCAGTCCTAGCTTTTATATCCTCCAGTTTCCCATAACAGAGTAGCTGGAATGTGTCTTCAATGGACATCATATTGTTCTCCGTTGCCCATTGGAAAACTTGGTTTATACCTTCTTGGAGATTTGCCTTGTCCTCAATGGATGACACTCATGCAGGTCTTGGTGAAGATGCTTGTCCAGTTTTCTCTTGAAGGCTTCTACACTTGTTCCACCCGTGTTTCTGATATCTTCTGGTAAGATGTTGAATAGCCTGGGACCCCGGATGTTGATACAGTGTTCTCTTATTGTCCCCACCGCACCCCTGCTCCTCACTGGGTTTATTTTGCGCTTCCTCTCATTTATAGTGTAATAAGATATTGTCTCCTTTATAGTATAATAATAAGGCAATAAAAGGACCCCAATGGAAAGAAATCACTCTGACTTTTTTAGGTTATCCCAGGTTCTCTACACATATGCTATGTATGATATTCTATGATGAATATGGGAATCTTTATTCAGGAAACGTTTCGCCACACAGTGGCTTCATCAGTCCAATACAAAGAGGAAGGCGTAAGGAGAGGAGGAGTAATCAGTCCCTCAGCCTGGAGTCGATGTGTTCAGTCCATCAATACAAGATTGATGGACTGAACACATCGACTCCAGGCTGAGGGACTGATTACCTCAAACTCCTCCTCTCCTTACGCCTTCCTCTTTGTATTGGACTGATGAAGCCACTGTGTGGCGAAACGTTCCCTGAATAAAGATTCCCATATGCTGCATAAGTGTCTCAATCTTCAACTTGTCGGTTTTTCAAACCATTCATCACATACATGATAATCTATGTAACTGTACTTGTGTGTACCTGAATAAACTTGCCACACCTCACTAACACTAGTGACCACCACCGACCTCACCACATACCAGCACCAATGATCATCACCACACCTCACTTCAGCACCAGTGACCACTATCACCACACTTCACTAGAACTAGTGACCACCATTACAACACCAAGGCAGGGTGGCCCCCCAAAAAAGATAAACTTTCATTTACTCCATTACTGGTTTGCCAGAGGCGTGCTTACACTACCGTTATAAAACTGCAACATTAACACCCCTCCTTCAGAGTGCAGACACTGTACTTCCCATCTCCAGGACTCAAGTCCGGCCTGCGAGTTTCCCTGAATCCCTTCATAAATGTTACCTTGCTAACACTCCAACAGCACGTCAAGTATTAAAAACCCATTGTTTCCATTCACTCCTATCAAATACACTCACGCATGCTTGTTGGAAGTCAAACCCCCTCGCACACAAAACCTTCTTTACCCGCTCCCTCCAACCCTTCCTAGGCGACCCTTACCCCGCCTTTCCTCCACTACAGATTTATACAATCTCGAAGTTATTCTATTTTGTTGCATAAAACTAGTGCCCACCATTACAACACCTTACCTCACTAGAACTAGTGACCATTACAACACCTTACTTCACTAGCACTAGTGAGCACTACCAGCACCACCACACCTTACTTCACTAGCACTAGTGACCAGTACCAGCGCCACCACACTTCACTAGCACTAGTGACCACTACCAGCATCACACCTTACTTCACTAGTACTAGTGACCACTACTAGCACCACCACACTTCACTAGCACTAGTGACCACTACCAGCACCACCACACTTCACTAGCACTTGTGGCCACTACTAGCACCACCACACTTCACTAGCACTAGTGACCACTACCAGCACCACCACACTTCACTAGCACTAGTGACCACTACTAGCACCACCACACTTCACTAGCACTAGTGCCCACTACCAGCACCACCACACTTCACTAGCACTAGTGCCCACTACCAGCACCACCACACTTCACTAGCACTAGTGACCACTACCAGCACCACCACACTTCACTAGCACTAGTAACCACTACCAGCACCACCACACTTCACTAGCACTAGTAACCACTACCAGCACCACCACACTTCACTAGCACTAGTAACCACTACCAGCACCACCACACTTCACTAGCACTAGTAACCACTACCAGCACCACCACACTTCACTAGCACTAGTGCCCACTACCAGCACCACCACACTTCACTAGCACTAGTGACCACTACCAGCACCACCACACTTCACTAGCACTAGTAACCACTACCAGCACCACCACAGTTCACTAGCACTAGTAACCACTACCAGCACCACCACACTTCACTAGCACTAGTAACCACTACCAGCACCACCACACTTCACTAGCACTAGTAACCACTACCAGCACCACCACACTTCACTAGCACTAGTAACCACTACCAGCACCACCACACTTCACTAGCACTAGTAACCACTACCAGCACCACCACACTTCACTAGCACTAGTAACCACTACCAGCACCACCACACTTCACTAGCACTAGTGATCACTACCAGGACCACCACACTTCACTAGCACTAGTGATCACTGCCAGCACCACCACACTTCACTAGCACTAGTAACCACAACCAGCACCACCACACATCACTAGCACTAGTGACCACTACCAGCACCACCACACATCACTAGCACTAGTGACCACTACCAGCACCACACCTTACTTCACTAGCACTAGTGACCACTACCAGCACCACCACACTTCACTAGCACTAGTAACCACTACCAGCACCACCACACTTCACTAGCACTAGTAACCACTACCAGCACCACCACACTTCTCTAGCACTAGTAACCACTACCAGCACCACCACACTTCACTAGCACTAGTAACCACTACCAGCACCACACTTCACTAGCACTAGTAACCACTACCAGCACCACCACACTTCACTAGCACTAGTAACCACTACCAGCACCACCACACTTCACTAGCACTAGTGACCACTACCAGCACCGCCACACCTTACTTCACTAGCACTAGTGACCACTACCAGCACCACCACACCTTACTTCACTAGCACTAGTAACCACTACCAGCACCACCACACTTCACTAGCACTAGTAACCACTACCAGCACCACCACACCACTAGCACTAGTAACCACTACCAGCACCACCACACTTCACTAGCACTAGTAACCACTACCAGCACCACCACACCACTAGCACTAGTAACCACTACCAGCACCACCACACTTCACTAGCACTAGTAACCACTACCAGCACCACAACACTTCACTAGCACTAGTAACCACTACCAGCACCACCACACCACTAGCACTAGTAACCACTACCAGCACCACCACACTTCACTAGCACTAGTAACCACTACCAGCACCACCACACTTCACTAGCACTAGTAACCACTACCAGCACCACCACACCACTAGCACTAGTAACCACTACCAGCACCACCACACTTCACTAGCACTAGTAACCACTACCAGCACCACCACACTTCACTAGCACTAGTAACCACTACCAGCACCACCACACTTCACTAGCACTAGTAACCACTACCAGCACCACAACACTTCACTAGCACTAGTAACCACTAGCAGCACCACCACACCACTAGCACTAGTAACCACCACCAGCACCACCACACTACTAGCACTAGTAACCACTACCAGCACCACCACACTTCACTAGCACTAGTAACCACTACCAACACCACCACACCACTAGCACTAGTAACCACTACCAGCACCACCACACTACTAGCACTAGTAACCACTACCAGCACCACCACACCACTAGCACTAGTAACCACTACCAGCACCACCACACCACTAGCACTAGTAATCACTACCAGCACCACCTCACCACTAGCACTAGTAACCACTACCAGCACCACCACACCACTAGCACTAGTAACCACTACCAGCACCACCTCACCACTAGCACTAGTAACCACTAGCAGCACCACCACACCACTAGCACTACTAACCACTACCAGCACCACCTCACCTTCCCAACAACCCACCCGCATCCCACTTTCCAAAAGTCTAGGGGTGAAGACAATGTGACTCTCCTCATGGCCACCAAGTTTACGCCCATACATGAATAAATTACATATATATTTCCATATCATCTCTCTCCGCGTTTAATATTCTACTGCACCATTGGGAAATCAGTGAAGATTCCGCTGGGGAAGATGGAATTAAGCGTGTTTCCTCCTTAGAAACATTCTGACAATATATTTAAGCCATAAATATACTGTAGATGCTTCTGGACATCTTAAAATATACGTATATAAAATAAGGAGTGTCTCCCATTTTCGGACACTTGCCAAGAATTTATTTCAGCTTAAAACAAACTTCGCTTTTAGTAGTCATCACTACACGGAGTATGTCAGCAGTATCTGTAATTATATATAAAGGGTTAAAAAGGAAGGGTTACACCTTGAAGGAAGGAAGATGAGGGAAGAAAAGTCACAACATCCAGATCACACCAACTTTCCAAGTATTCCTTACCTGGATAAACTGTATGGTGATGGCGGATTTACCCACACCTCCTCCCCCTACAACCACAATCTTGTAGTTCTGCGACATAGGACTTTGGTCCTTGCTTGGACTTTTCCTCCCCATGTTTTGGTAAATTCTAATCACAGAGCACCAGCAACACTCCCTCTCACTGGTTCACTTCTTACTACACTGACGCTTCTCACACACATCACTCCCTCACTCACCCACTACATCAAAACCTCTTTTAAACAACCTCTCTTCCCTTCCCATCCCTCTCTTCAGTGCCATTAATACACTCAAACAATATTTCTCAATCACTAAAGTATAAAAAGAAAAGTCTCCGGAGACACATACTAGTTGAGAAACAAAGAAAATATGCTTGTTGAAGTGTGGAATATTGTTGGAACAGCCAGACAGCGTCTGCACCCCATACTCTGTATACCTCAATATTCCACATGTAACTTCTCCCTTTCATTCCTCTCTCATTCTCCGCCTTTCCTTACCCTTTCCTATTATTTCTCATTTAGCGTGAGCAAAATAAACCGTAATAAATCATTTAAAACGTGACCACTTGCATTTGTTACACATCTACTGGGAACAGGACACATTAAAACCCCATGTCAACCCGCAGGGCTTGTTGACATGGGCTCTTGATCCAAGGTGACAGAACTATCTTATTCTGGTTACCTCGCATTCCCCAAGTGCTGCATTACCTCGATGGGTTTAACATTTTCACTTATAATGATAATACATACATACATACATACATACGGGGTTCCACAGGGGTCAGTCCTAGGACCTGTGCTGTTCTTGGTATGTGTGAACGACATAACGGAAGGGATAGACTCAGAAGTGTCTTTTTTGCAGATGATGTGAAGTTAATGAGAAGAATCAAATCGGATGAGGATCAGGCAGGACTACAAAGAGACCTGGACAGGCTACAAGCCTGGTCCAGCAACTGGTTCCTTGAGTTTAACCCTGCCAAATGCAAAGTCATGAAGATTGGGGAAGGACAAAGAAGACCGCAGGCACAATATAGTTTAGATGGCCAAAGACTGCGTACCTCACTCAAGGAAAAAGATCTGGGGGTGAGTATAACACCGAGCATATCTCCTGAGGCACACATCAATCAGATAACTGCTGCAGCATACGGGCGCCTGGCAAACCTACGGATAGCGTTCCGATACCTCAGTAAGGATTCGTTCAAGACTCTGTATACCATCTACGTCAGGCCCATACTGGAGTATGCAGCACCAGTTTGGAATCCACACCTAGTCAAGCACGTCAAGAAATTAGAGAAAGTGCAAAGGTTTGCAACAAAACTAGTCCCAGAGCTAAGGGGATTGTCCTACGAAGAAAGGTTGAGGGAAATCGGCCTGACGACACTGGAGGACAGGAGGGTCAGGGGAGACATGATAACGACATATAAAATACTGCGCGGAATAGACAAGGTGGACAAAGACGGGATTTTCCAGAGATGGGACACAGACACAATAGGTCACAATTGGAAGTTGAAGACTCAGATGAATCAAAGGGATGTTAGGAAGTATTTCTTCAGTCATAGAGTAGTCAGGCCGTGGAATAGCCTAGAAAGTGACGTAGTGGAGGCGGGAACCATACATAGTTTTAAGGCGAGGTACGATAAAGCTCATGGGGCAGGGAGAGAGAGGACCTAGTAGCAATCAGCGAAGAGGCGGGGCCAGGAGCTATGAATCGACCCCTGCAACCACAAATAGGTGAGTACAAATAGGTGAGTACATACATACATACATACATACATACATACAGACAGACAGACAGACATACATACATACATACATACATACATACATACATACATACATACATAGACAACGCCTTTCTGGTCGCTGTGAAGATGTCTCGTCTACCAGAGACGAACTGACGAATTCCCTGATGGGCGAAACGTCTTCACGATAAAATGCCAGAACCCTCATTTTGTGTCTTATTTGCATACTGTTCACAGACCGGGCCGCGGGGGTGTTGACCCCCGAAACTCTCTCCAGGTATACCCTGCCATCGTATTATTAGGGTCATGCAGGGTCTAGGGAGAAAGAAAACAATTTGATCTGATACAAGTGGAGGATAGTTCCAGTACACCTTCCCATAGTGAGCACCATCGAACTACTGGACTCAGGAGAAAGGTCAACTATGCCCTTGATATTGAAATTTGACCTCATTTAACAATGTATTAATTTCATGCGGGTTTTTTTTTCTATCTTTCTTCTACGTGCAGGCAGCGTTTTGGAACTGTGATAAGGGATCCTCCTACAGCAAGACGGGTCACCATCTGGAAAACACCAATGATAGGAGCAGTATCCTGGCGAACCTTGCATCATGCGGCCTCGTTCAGTGCAGTACTGGCCATCCTCTATATGGATCACCTGACAGAGTCAAAATAAACCACCATCATTGATAAGAACGTGACGTGACCACACCTTGATTTTTACGATACCGTTTACAGGATGAGCTTGGGGTACACAATGCACTAGCCGCTTAGGTGCTGTAACTAATTAAAACACGTAGTTTCTCAAGAATATTGTAGCCGTCCCGAGCAGCAAAGTCGAGAGTAATATCTCGAACGCCTTTTTTAACTGTGACCTGAGAACTGCTACTATGACCGGTACGACAATCAGGCTCAGGGCTTAGTTGAAAGCGCACTCAGCTCACAAACTGTGTGTCCGTGGTTCGTTCCCCGGCATTTGTGGAAACGTTAATAATAATAATGTCTTTATTTGCTACAAGTACATGTACAAGGTATACAGTCCTAGCTGACAACAATGACATACTACTATATAGGAAGTCACTTGTTATGCTCCGCATTTCGGGCAAATTAGGTCAGTGTCCCAGGATGCGACCCACACCAGTCGACTAACACCCAAGTACCCTATTTTACTGATGGGGAACATAGACAACAGGTGGAAAGAAACACGTCCAATGTTTCTACTCTGGCTGGGAATCGAACCCAGGCCCTCGCCGTGTGAAGCGAGAGCGTTAACCACCAGGCCACCAGAGCCTGTTTCCCTACGCATGCTGTCCTTGTTGACATCGCAGTAATTAGGTGTTGATAAATTAGACACATGTGCATGTGTTGCACATGTGTCTAATTTATCAACATGTCGGTTCTCTGAACCATTCATCAGTAATTAGGTACCTGGGTGTTAGTCGACTGTTGTGGATTGCATCCCGGGGAATAAGATTTAAAGAACCGCAATGGAAATGAGAGAGACAGTCCCCGATAAATATTATTGGGTTACCCAGAGCGGCTAACCCTCTCGCGGGTTAAAAATACGAACAAATGTTATCTGATCTTGATGCTGGTATAAGACTTATGTCCCAAAGACCTGGAACTACCCTCTTTGCTTCTGGGTCGAATATGGTTGTCCTTCAATTCCTTAAGAACGAAGGAACACTGCAGCAGGCCTACTGGCCCATGCAGTGTTCCTTCGTTCTTAAGGAATTGAAGGACAATCATATTCGACCCAGAAGCAAAGAGGGTAGTTCCAGGTCTTTGGGACATGAGTCTTATACCAGCATCAAGATCAGATAACATTTGTTGCTGTATGGCACCTATGGCTTTAGCGCTCTCTCTTCCTCACCAAGAATGTAGTAATGTAAATCAAGAAACAAAGTCCTGTCGATACCAAGGCTGGGATATATGTAATACCAAGTGTAGTTTGTGATAAAGTTTAGTTATTAAACATGGCTGAGACTCAGAAACTTGTCTTACTGATACGAATAATCCCTCTGTTTCAAGTAAGAGCTATGACCATTGATTAAACGGAATGGAAATTCACCTCAAAAGAAGAGGATCTACACGTATATCGTAGCCTAGAATAAGCATTTACCAGACCCTGGTACTGCAGCTAAGATGATCCTAGGTGAAGACACGGCCCTCAGGTGAAGACACCTGTGTTAGTTTACATCTGCCCCGCTTACACTTCACCTGTCCTGGGAAGACTAACACATCCTAATAAAAGTGTTCTAACTTTGCACGTGTGTATTTCTGTATAGGATCTGATGAGAGAACATTTCTGTACCAGCTGTAAGATAACTCCTGGAGTTTACCTGGAGAGAGTTCCGGGGGTCAACGCCCCCGCGGCCCGGTCTGTGACCAGGCCTCCTGGTGGATCAGAGCCTGATCAACCAGGCTGTTGCTGCTGGCTGCACGCAAACCAACGTACGAGCCACAGCCCGGCTGGTCAGGAACCGACTTTATGTGCTTGTCCAGTGCCAGCTTGAAGACTGCCAGGGGTCTGTTGGTAATCCCCCTTATGTATGCTGGGAGGCAGTTGAACAGTCTCGGGCCCCTGACACTTATTGTATGGTCTCTTAACGTGCTAGTGACACCCCTGCTTTTCATTGGGGGGATGTTGCATCATCTGCCAAGTCTTTTGCTTTCGTAGTGAGTGATTTTCGTGTGCAAGTTCGGTACTAGTCCCTCTAGGATTTTCCAGGTGTATATAATCATGTATCTCTCCCGCCTGCGTTCCAGGGAATACAGGTTTAGGAACCTCAAGCGCTCCCAGTAATTGAGGTGTTTTATCTCCGTTATGCGCGCCATGAAGGTTCTCTGTACATTTTCTAGGTCAGCAATTTCACCTGCCTTGAAAGGTGCTGTTAGTGTGCAGCAATATTCCAGCCTAGATAGAACAAGTGACCTGAAGAGTGTCATCATGGGCTTGGCCTCCCTAGTTTTGAAGGTTCTCATTATCCATCCTGTCATTTTTCTAGCAGATGCGATTGATACAATGTTATGGTCCTTGAAGGTGAGATCCTCCGACATGATCACTCCCAGGTCTTTGACGTTGGTGTTTCGCTCTATTTTGTGGCCAGAATTTGTTTTGTACTCTGACGAAGATTTAATTTCCTCGTGTTTACCATATCTGAGTAATTGAAATTTCTCATCGTTGAACTTCATATTGTTTTCTGCAGCCCACTGAAAAATTTGGTTGATGTCCGCCTGGAGCCTTGCAGTGTCTGCAATGGAAGACACTGTCATGCAGATTCGGGTGTCATCTGCAAAGGAAGACACGGTGAGTGTTCGCATCGCTATTTGGAGAGTGTTCGCATCGCTATTGGGCCGTGCGGACGTGCTGCGCAGTAGCTCCTGATTGAGTTGGCTTTTGCGCAGTGTTGACGTGTACTTGGCTCTGTGAAGACCTGTTTGCGCGCTCTCTAGAATTGAAGCAAGATGCCCTCCATCGAGCAACTTTACCAACAGCTTAAGGAAGAATTGAGGTTGGCGAATATGGAAATTCGGCGACTGACCGAGGAAAACAAGAAGATTCGTAGCAGTCCTCCTGTTTTGAGTCCTCAGGTCAAGAAGGGAAACTGGTCAGTGGCTGGACAGCAGGGAAAGAAGTTGACGATCAAGAAGATGAATGGAAAGGTAGAAACGATGAAGAAGAAAGAGACTGCCGTGGAAACTGTTGTGGAAACATCCAATACATTCTCAGTGCTACCCGACGAATGTGAGTCGACTACTGGGAACGAGACGACGAAAGACATTAAGGAAGGTAAGAATATTGTTGTTGTTGGGGATAGCCAAGTTAGGTATATGGATAGGGCGTTCTGCTTGAAGGACAGGAGTAGGAGACAGAGAGTTTGCTTTCCTGGGGCTGGGATGGAGGATATTGTTAGCCGTCTGGATGACATCATGAAAGGTAATGGGAGCAATCCTATTATCTGTCTCAGTGCTGGAGGCAACGATGTTGGCAGACGTAGGAGTGAGGACCTGATTAGCAGGTATAGGTCAGCAATAGAAATAATTAGAAGTAAGGGTGGGAACCCTCTCATATGTGGTATTTTGCCAAGGAGGGGAGTTGGAAATGAATGGTTGTCCAGGGCAATTGGTGTCAATTGCTGGCTGGACAAATACTGTAAGGAAAATGCAGTAACATTCATTGACAACTGGGACCTCTTCTATGGCAGAAATGACATGTTTGCTAGGGATGGGGTTCACTTATCTAGGTGTGGGGTGGGAGCACTGGCAACTGCAGTGGAGGGAGCAGTTAGGACTTTAAACTAGGAATAGTTAGTGGTATGGGTTTTGGCAGGAAAGCAGTGAAGTCCCAGTGTAGTAATATTACGAGTTCTAGGGGAACTAGTAATAATAAGAACGAGATAGATATTGAAAAGCCAGGGACCTTGGGTGATAAGGACAGTAATAGGTTTAGTAGAAAAATAGAAATGAGCAGGAAGGGTAAAGAGAAAGGAGAGTCTTTCAATGTTTATTATGCTAATTGCCGTAGTGCTAGGAATAAGATGGACGAGTTGAGATTAGTTGCTAGTGTAGGTAACATTGATGTATTTGCCTTAACTGAGACGTGGTTTAATTCAAAAAGTCGGGACATGCCTGCGGAATGTCATATTCAGGGTTTTAAATTGTTCCAAGAAGATAGAAGTATTGGGAGGGGGGGTGGGGTGGCATTGTATGTCCGAGATCGCTTGAACTGTTGCATAAAAACGGGTATTAAGTCTGAAGTAACACATACAGAGTCTGTTTGGATAGAATTTTCAGAGGGGCATGAAAAACTGATTTTAGGAGTGATATACCGTCCCCCAAACTTAGATAGGGACCAAGGGAAACTACTATGGGAGGAAATTGTTAAGGCCACAAGGCACGATAATGTAGTAATTCTAGGAGACTTTAACTTTAGTCATGTTGATTGGAATTTCTTGACTGGGAATTTAGAATCATACGACTTCTTAGAAGTATTTCAGGATTGTTTTTTGAAGCAGTTTGTGACAGAACCTACAAGGGGAAATAACCTGCTTGACTTAGTTATGGCAAACAATGAATCCCTTGTTAATAATTTAGAAATTTCTGAGGAACTGGGTGCTAGCGACCACAAATCAATTACATTTAGCATTGAATGGAAGTACGTTAGTAGCGATAACTCAGTAACAGTCCCAGATTTTCGCTTAGCAGATTACGATGGGCTTAGAGAACACTTATCATCTGTTGACTGGGGTAACGAAGAGAGCTATCAATATGACAGTTTTCTGAACACTATACATGCTGCTCAAAGAGCGTTTATCCCATATAAAGAAATTAGATCAAATAGAAATGACCCAAAATGGATGAATAATAGGCTCAAATATCTACTAGGGCAAAAGAAAGGAATTTATAGGCGTATCAAAAGAGGTGAGGGTCATCTTATGAATCAGTATATTGACATTAAGAGGGACATTAAAAAGGGGATAAGAAAAGCTAAAAGGGACTATGAAATTAAAGTTGCTAGGGATTCTAAAACTAACCCAAAAAGTTTTTTCCAGGTCTATAGAACAAAAGTTAGAGATAAGATAGGTCCCCTTAAAAATAACTATGGGCACCTTACTGACAAAGAGAATGAAATGTGCTTGATTTTAAATAATTATTTTCTCTCAGTTTTTACACAGGAAGACACTAACAATATTCCAGTAATTAATTTTTACAGTGGGCTAGAAGAAGATAAATTATGTAACATCACAGTCACTAGTGAGATGGTTGTGAGGCAGATAGACAGACTGAAGCAAAATAAGTCGCCAGGTCCTGATGAGGTTTTTTCAAGGGTTCTTAAGGAATGCAAAATGGAACTCTGTGAACCATTAACTAATATTTTTAATTTATCTCTTCAAACAGGTGTAGTGTCTGATATGTGGAAGATGGCTAATGTAACTCCTATTTTTAAAACAGGGGACAAGTCGTTACCGTCAAATTACCGCCCAATAAGCCTGACCTCAATTGTAGGCAAATTACTAGAGTCAATTATAGCTGAGATTATAAGAAGCCATCTCGATAAGCATAGCTTGATTAATGATACTCAGCATGGATTCACAAGAGGCCGGTCTTGTCTAACTAATTTATTAACTTTCTTCAGTAAAGCTTTTGAGGCTGTTGACCACAATAAAGAATTTGATATTATTTACTTAGATTTTAGTAAGGCTTTTGATAGAGTTCCGCACCATAGACTGTTAAAGAAAGTGGCAGCTCATGGCATTGGGGGAAAAGTGCTCTCGTGGATCGAGTCATGGCTCACTGACAGGAAGCAGAGAGTGTCCATAAATGGGGTTAAATCCGAGTGGGGATCTGTAACAAGTGGCGTTCCACAGGGATCAGTCTTGGGCCCGTTGTTGTTTATAATATATATCAATGATCTTGATGAGGGAATTACTAGTGATATGAGCAAATTCGCCGATGACACAAAGATAGGTAGGATAATTGATTCAAACGTAGATGTTAGGGAACTTCAGGAGGATTTAAACAAACTCTATTCTTGGTCAGAAAAGTGGCAGATGCAGTTCAATGTAGATAAATGCAAGGTTCTGAGGCTTGGGAGTGCCCATAACACTAGTACTTATAAATTAAATGATGTAGAACTTAGCCATACAGATTGCGAGAAGGACTTGGGGGTTATGGTGAGCAGCAACCTTAAACCAAGACAGCAATGCCTAAGCGTACGTAATAAGGCAAATAGATTACTGGGATTTATATCAAGAAGTGTAAGCAACAGAAGTCCAGAGGTCATACTGCAGCTTTATACATCATTAGTAAGGCCTCACCTAGATTATGCAGCTCAGTTCTGGTCTCCGTATTACAAAATGGACATAAATTCGTTAGAAAACATTCAGCGTAGGATGACTAAATTAATACATAGCATCAGAAATCTTCCTTATGAAGAAAGATTGAAGACTCTTAAGTTACATTCACTTGTTAGACGAAGAATGAGGGGAGACCTGATCGAAGTGTATAAGTGGAAGATAGGTATAAATAAAGGGGATATTAATAAGGTCTTGAGGATGTCTCTCCAAGAGAGAACGCGCAGTAATGGATTTAAATTAGGTAAGTTTAGATTTAGAAAGGACATAGGAAAGTATTGGTTTGGAAATAGGGTAGTTGATGAGTGGAACAGTCTACCTAGTTGGGTTATTGAGGCTGGGACTTTGGGTAGTTTCAAATCTAGGTTGGATAAGTACATGAGTGGGAGGGGTTGGATTTGAGTGGGACTTTCACATCAGAGCTTATTTCTTGGGTGGCATTGAAAATTGGGTTGGGCAAATGTTTTGTTAGTGGGATGAATTGTAAAGGACCTGCCTAGTATGGGCCAGCAGGCCTCCTGCAGTGTTCCTCCTTTTCTTATGTTCTTATGTTCTTATGTGCTGTGGCTGACATCCTTGTCTATGTCGGATATGAGGATGAGGAACAAGATGGGAGCGAGTACTGTGCCTTGTGGAACAGAGCTTTTCACCGTAGCTGCCTCGGACTTTACTCTGTTGACTACTACTCTCTGTGTTCTGTTAGTGAGGAAATTATAGATCCATCGACCGACTTTTCCTGTTATTCCTTTAGCACGCATTTTGTGCGCTATTACGCCATGGTCACACTTGTCGAAGGCTTTTGCAAAGTCTGTATATATTACATCTGCATTCTTTTTGTCTTCTAGTGCATTTAGGACCTTGTCGTAGTGATCCAATAGTTGAGACAGACAGGAGGGACCTGATCTAAACCCGTGTTGCCCTGGGTTGTGTAACTGATGGGTTTCTAGATGGGTGGTGATCTTGCTTCTTAGGACCCTTTCAAAGATTTTTATGATATGGGATGTTAGTGCTATCGGTCTGTAGTTCTATGCTGTTGCTTTACTGCCCCCTTTGTGGAGTGGGGTTATGTCTGTTGCTTTTAGTAACTGTGGGACGACCCCCGTGTCCATGCTCCCTCTCCATAGGATGGAAAAGGCTCGTGATAGGGGCTTCTTGCAGTTCTTGATGAACACGGAGTTCCATGAGTCTGGCCCTGGGGCACAGTGCATGGGCATGTCATTTATCGCCTGTTCGAAGTCATTTGGCGTCAGGATAACATCGGATAGGCTTGTGTTAACCAAATTTTGTGGCTCTCTCATAAAAAATTCATTTTGATCTTCGACTCTCAGTCTGGTTAGTGGCTTGCTAAAAACTGAGTCATATTGGGACTTGAGTAGCTCACTCATTTCCTTGCTGTCATCTGTGTAGGACCCATCTTGTTTAAGTAGGGGCCCAATACTGGACGTTGTTCTCGACTTTGATTTGGCATAGGAGAAGAAATACTTTGGGTTTCTTTCGATTTCATTTATGGCTTTTAGTTCTTCCCGCGATTCCTGACTCCTATAAGATTCCTTTAGCTTAAGTTCGATGCTTGCTATTTCTCTGACCAGTGTCTCCCTACGCATTTCAGATATATTGATCTCTTTTAGCCGCTCTGTTATTCTTTTCCGTCGCCTGTAAAGGGAGCGCCTGTCTCTTTCTATTTTACATCTACTCCTCTTTTTTCTTAGAGGAATAAGCCTTGTGCATACATCGAGTGCCACCAAGTTAATCTGTTCTAGGCATAAGTTGGGGTCTGTGTTGCTTAGTATATCTTCCCAGCTTATATCGGTTAGGACTTGGTTTACTTGGTCGCACTTTATGTTTTTGTTATTGAAGTTGAATTTGGTGAATGCTCCCTCGTGACTAGTATCATTATGTTGGTCTGGGGCTCCACGCATACATGTCTGAACCTCAATTATGTTGTGATCTGAGTATATTGTTTTTGATATGGTGACATTTCTTATCAGATCATCATTGTTAGTGAAGATGAGGTCTAGTGTATTCTCCAGTCTAGAAGGCTCTATTATTTGCTGGTTTAAATTGAATTTTGTGCAGAGATTTAAAAGCTCGTGTGAGTGTGAGTTTTCATCAGAGCTGCCTCCTGGTGTTATTACTGCAACAATATTATTTGCTATATTCCTCCATTTTAGGTGCCTTAAGTTGAAATCCCCCAGGAGCAAGATGTTGGGTGCAGGAGCTGGAAGATTTTCCAGACAGTGGTCAATTCTTAACAGCTGTTCCTGGAATTGCTGGGATGTTGCATCCGGAGGCTTGTAGACTACCACAATGACTAGGTTTTGGTTCTCGACCTTTACTGCTAAAACTTCCACTACATCATTTGAGGCATTAAGCAGTTCTGTGCAAACAAGTGACTCTGCAATGTACAGGCCAACCCCCCCCCCTTTTGCCAGTACCAACTGTAAGATAACTCCAGTACCAACTGTAAAATAACTCCAGTACCAACTGTAAGATAACTCCAGTACCACATGTAAGATAACTCCAGTACCAACTGTAAGATAACTCCAGTACCAACTGTAAGATAACTCCAGTACCAGCTGTAAGATTACTCCAATACCAACTGTAAGATAACTCCAGTACCAGCTGTAACATAACTCCAGTACCAGCTGTAAGATAACTCCAGCACCTGCTGGTAAGATAACTCCAGTACCAGCTGTAAGATAACTCCAGTACCAGCTGTAAGATAACTCCAGTACCAGCTGTAAGATAACTCCAGTACCTGCTGGTAATATAACTCCAGTATCAGCTGTAAGATAACTCCAGTACCTGCTGGTAAGATAACTCCAGTACCAGCTGTAAGATAACTCCAGTACCAGCTGTAAGATAACTCCAGTACCAGCTGTAAGATAACTCCAGTACTAGCTGTAAGATATCTCCAGTACCAGCTGTAATATAACTCCAGTACCAGCTGTAAGATAACTCCAGTACCAGCTGTAAGATAACTTCAGTACCAGCTGTAAGATAACTCCAGTACCAGCTGTAAGATAACTCCAGTACCAACTGTAAGATAATTCCAGTACCAGCTGTAACATAACTCCAGTACCAGCTGTAGATAACTCCAGTACCTGCTGGTAAGATAACTCCAGTACCAGCTGTAAGAAAACTCCAATACCAACTGTAAGATAACTCCAGTACCAGCTGTAAGATAACTCCAGTACCAGCTGTAAGATAACTCCAGTACCTGCTGGTAATATAACTCCAGTATCAGCTGTAAGATAACTCCAGTACCTGCTGGTAATTTAACTCCAGTACCAGCTGTAAGATACTCCAGTACCAGCTGTAAGATAACTCCAGTACCAGCTGTAAGATAACTCCAGTACCAGCTGTAAGATAACTCCAGTACAAGCTGTAAGATAACTCCAGTACCAGCTGTAATATAACTCCAGTACCTGCTGGTAAGATAACTCCAGTACCAGCTGTAAGATAACTCCAGTACCAGCTGTAATATAACTCCAGTACCAGCCGTAAGATAACTCCAGTACCAGCTGTAAGATAACTCCAGTACCAGCTGTAACATAACTTCAGTACCAGCTGTAAGATAACTCCAGTACCAGCTGTAAGATAACTCCAGTACCAGCTGGTAAAATAACTGCAGTACCTGCTGGTAAGATAACTCCAGTACCAGCTGGCTAGATAACTCCAGTACCAGCTGTAAGATAACTCCAGTACCTGCTGGTAAGATAACTCCAGTACCAGCTGGTAAGATAACTCCAGTACCTGCTGGTAAGATAACTCCAGTAACTGCTGGTAAGATAACTCCAGTACCAGCTGGTAAGATAACTCCAGTACCTGCTGGTAAGATAACTCCAGTACCAGCTGGTAAGATAACTCCAGTACCTGCTGGTAAGATAACTCCAGTACCAGCTGGTAAGATAACTCCAGTAACTGCTGGTAAGATGACTCCAGTACCAGCTGGTAAGATAACTCCAGTACCTGCTGGTAAGATAACTCCAGTACCTGCTGGTAAGATAACTCCAGTACCTGCTGGTAAGATAACTCCAGTACCAGCTGTAAGATAACTCCAGTACCAGCTGTAAGATAACTCCAGTACCAGCTGTAAGATAATTCCAGTACCAGCTGTAAGATAATTATTGAATTGTTTGTATCTTCCGTGACTTCCATAATCAACTATATTTTTTTTGTTTGCTTCTGAGAATGATTAAGGATGTCCCGCCGTTAAGATAACAGCGGAAATAACCTTCAGGTACGTACAGTGGTTGCTACAGTGGTTGCTACAGTGGTTGCTACAGTGGCTCCTACAGTGGTTGCTACAGTGGTTGCTACAGTGGTTGCTACAGTGGTTGCTACAATGGTTGCTACAGTGGTTGCTACAGTGGTTGCTACAATGGTTGCTACAGTGGTTGCTACAATGGTTGCTACAGTGGTTGCTACAGTGGTTGCTACAGTGGTTGCTACAGTTGTTGCTACAGTGGTTGTTACAGTGGTTGCTACAATGGTTGCTACAGTGGTTGCTACAGTTGTTGCTACAGTGGTTGTTACAGTGGTTGCTACAATGGTTGCTACAGTGGTTGCTACAGTGGTTGCTACAGTGGTTGCTACAGTGGTTGCTACAGTGGTTGCTACAGTTGTTGCTACAGTGGTTGCTACAGTGGTTGCTACAATGGTTGCTACAGTGGTTGCTACAGTGGTTGCTACAGTGGCTCCTACAGTGGTTGCTACAGTGGTTGCTACAGTGGCTCCTACAGTGGTTGCTACAATGGTTGCTACAGTGGTTGCTACAGTGGTTGCTTCAGTGGCTCCTACAGTGGTTGCTACAGTGGTTGCTACAGGGGTTGCTACAGTGGTTGCTACAGTGGTTGCTACAATGGTTGCTACAGTGGTTGCTACAGTGGTTGCTACAGTGGTTGCTACAGTGGTTGCTACAATGGTTGCTACAGTGGTTGCTACAGTGGTTGCTACAGTGGTTGCTACAGTGGTTGCTACAGTGGCTCCTACAGTGGTTGCTACAGTGGTTGCTACAGTGGTTGCTACAGTGGTTGCTACAATGGTTGCTACAGTGGTTGCTACAGTGGTTGCTACAGTGGTTGCTACAGTGGTTGGTACAATGGTTGCTACAGTGGTTGCTACAGTGGTTGCTTCAGTGGTTGCTACAATGGTTGCTACAGTGGTTGCTACAGTGGTTGCTACAGTGGTTGCTACAGTGGTTGCTACAGTGGTTGCTACAGTTGTTGCTACAATGGTTGCTACAATGGTTGCTACAGTGGTTGCTACAGTGGTTGCTACAGTGGTTGCTACAATGGTTGCTACAGTAGTTGCTACAGTGGTTTCTACAGTGGTTGCTACAGTGGTTGCTACAGTGGTTGCTACAATGGGGTCTACAGTGGTTACTAGTGGTTGCTACAGTGGTTGCTACAGTGGTTGCTACAGTGGTTGCTACAGTGGTTGCTACAATGGTTGCTACAGTGGTTGCTACAGTGGTTGCTACAGTTGTTGCTACAATGGTTCCTACAGTGGTTGCTACAGTGGTTGCTACAGTGGTTGCTACAGTGGTTGCTACAATGGTTGCTACAGTGGTTGCTACAGTGGTTGCTACAGTGGTTGCTACAGTGGTTGTTACAGTGGTTGCTACAGTTGTTGCTACAATGGTTCCTACAGTAGTTGCTACAGTGGTTGCTACAGTGGTTGCTACAGTGGTTGCTACAGTGGTTGCTACAATGGTTGATACAGTGGTTGCTACAGTGGTTGCTACAGTGGTTGCTACAGTGGTTGTTACAGTGGTTGCTACAGTGGTTGCTACAGTGGCTCCTACAGTGGTTGCTACAGTGGTTGCTACAGTGGTTGCTACAGTGGTTGCTACAGTGGTTGCTACAGTGGTTGCTACAATGGTTGCTACAGTGGTTGCTACAGTGGTTGCTACAGTGGTTGCTACAGTGGTTGCTACAATGGTTGCTACAGTGGTTGCTACAGTGGTTGCTACAGTGGTTGCTACAGTGGTTGCTACAGTGGTTGCTACAGTGGTTGCTACAATGGTTGCTACAGTGGTTGCTACAGTGGTTGCTACAGTGGTTGCTACAGTGGTTGCTACAATGGTTGCTACAGTGGTTGCTACAGTGGCTCCTACAGTGGTTGCTACAGTGGTTGCTACAGTGGTTGCCACAGTGGTTGCTACAGTGGCTTCTACAGTGGTTGCTACAGTGGTTGCTACAGTGGTTGCCACAGTGGTTGCTACAGTGGCTTCTACAGTGGTTGCTACAGTGGTTGCTACAGTGGTTGCTACAGTGGCTCCTACAGTGGTTGCTACAGTGGTTGCTACAGTGGTTGCTACAGTGGCTCCTACAGTGGTTGCTACAGTGGTTGCTACAGTGGTTGCTACAGTGGCTCCTACAGTGGTTGCTACAGTGGTTGCTACAGTGGTTGCTACAGTGGTTGCTACAGTGGTTGCTACAGTGGTTGCTACAGTGGTTGCTATAGTGGTTGCTAAAACAAGATAAAAAAAAATTAAAACCGACCGGGACTTTGATAAGAACTTCCCATTGTTTACGTTCAACTTTTCCTCCGTGTCTTCGGATCCCCCCCTCCCCTCCCCCTCCCCCCTCCCTTCCCTTCCCATTTAACTTTTTTTTAAGTTATTGTCGTTTTTTCGTGTTGTTAGTCTGTTAGCACCACGATTAAGGGAGCATTTATTATTATTAGCATGGGGAGCGCTAAACCAGTAGGGTTATACAGCGCCTTTGGGGGAGGGGTGGAAGGTATTCAGACTTAATTCAGGGAACTGGAGCACAGATTCAGTTCCCTAGATCAAGAGCCACTCACCAATATCAAGGAACAGGACAAGTGTTTCCTGACGCGGGTCTTAGGTATATGATGACCTGCCGCTGAAGCTTTTGGTTATCTGGTCGAGGCCTTTTCCTGGCTTACCCGTTGACCTTTTTATTAACAGTTACAATGTTATAAGTAGGAGGGTTGAACCCTGGGTGAGGCGGAACACCAGGGCAAGTCCTGCTGACGCCTGCTGCCCTGGCACCCAGCAGGAAGCAGGTACTGCAAGGAGACACTGACGGCTGTATCCTTTGTATCCTCCTCCCCTTACACTTTTCTACTTTGTATTGGACTGATGAAGCCACTGTGTGGCGAAACGTTTCCTGAATAAAGATTCCCATATTTTGCATAAGTGTCTCAATCTTCAGCTTGTCGGTTTTCAAAACCATTCATCACAGCAATACGCTTACCATGGACACTTTCTAACCAGCAACACGCAAACAACGTAAGCAGGATGACAGCGCAAATGCAGTCCAGTGCACACGATGGTTTCAGGACAGTCACCCTATATTACGAGTACATGCAGCACCTGGTCGTAACTAAGTCAGCAAACAAAGCACTCAGCAGGACATAACAAGGCCAAGGTAAACACAGCAGAAGTAGATTTCTTTACCTATTTATTCCTTCAACAGTATTTTCACTATGAACAATATTAATGATTAGAGAAGTCAGAATAAAACAAAATAATCATTCCTAACATAAGTAGTCACGACCAGCGTCTGTGGAAGTCTATCACTCAGCCACGTGGGCTGAGACGTCACCCTGGCAGAAGTAGCCGGCTTTCACGTGATAGGCGGGTTGAACTGGACAATAATCACAGCGGTGGGGGCCCCTGAACTGCTACACTTTGAAATGCCAGTTCGCTGGTCAAGAGGGCATGCTAAATGGTTGTGTGATGAACGTCGACTAAAAGGTAACATACTCCGCGCACGGCACATACTGTTACACTTATGACATGATGCTGTCACTGCATCATCAGACATGATGCTGTCACTGCATCATCAGACATGATGCTGTCACTGCATCATCAGACATGATGCTGTCACTGCATCATCAGACATGATGCTGTCACTGCATCATCAGACATGATGCTGTCACTGCATCATCACATATGATGTTGTCACTGCATCATCAGACATGATGCTGTCACTGCATCATCAGACAAGATGCTGTCACTGCATCATCACACATGATGCTGTCACTGCATCATCAGACATGATGCTGTCACTGCATCATCAGACATGATGCTGTCACTGCATCATCAGACATGATGCTGTCACTGCATCATCACACATGATGCTGTCACTGCGTCACCAGACAAGATGCTGTCACTGCATCATCAGACATGATGCTGTCACTGCATCATCACACATGATGCTGTCACTGCATCATCAGACATGATGCTGTCACTGCATCATCAGACATGATGCTGTCACCTTGCTCCGTCCACTGACCCAACCATTTTCTTTTAAGCAGAATTCCAAGATTCTATTTGTGTGAGTCACATTACAAGTGGCCAGCTCTCCGACTCACCTAATACGTTCACTGTACATCTGATGTTTACCTCTGTGTATGTCAACTGACATATGTCTGATGGACCAAGAATTTTCTCAGTAAAATGTTATAAACTGCATGTCATGTCTTATTCACCTATCCTAGTACACCACATGTGTCTTATTCACCTATCCTAGTACACCACATGTGTCTTATTCACCTATCCTAGTACACCACATGTGTCTTATTCACCTACCCTAGTACACCACATGTGTCTTATTCACCTATCCTAGTACACCACATGTGTCTTATTCACCTATCCTAGTACACCACATGTGTCTTATTCACCTATCCTAGTACACCACATGTGTCTTATTCACCTATCCTAGTACACCACATGTGTCTTATTCACCTATCCTAGTACACCACATGTGTCTTATTCACCTACCCTAGTACACCACATGTGTCTTATTCACCTATCCTAGTACACCACATGTGTCTTATTCACCTATCCTAGTACACCACATGTGTCTTATTCACCTATCCTAGTACACCACATGTGTCTTATTCACCTATCCTAGTACACCACATGTGTCTTATTCACCTATCCTAGTACACCACATGTGTCTTATTCACCTATCCTAGTACACCACATGTGTCTTATTCACCTATACTAGTACACCACATGTGTCTTATTCATCCTATCCTAGTACACCACATGTGTCTTATTCACCTATCCTAGTACACCACATGTGTCTTATTCACCTATCCTAGTACACCACATGTGTCTTATTCACCTATCCTAGTACACCACATGTGTCTTATTCACCTATCCTAGTACACCACATGTCTTATTCACCTATCCTAGTACACCACATGTGTCTTATTCACCTATCCTAGTACACCACATGTGTCTTATTCACCTATCCTAGTACACCACATGTGTCTTATTCACCTACCCTAGTACACCACATGTGTCTTATTCACCTATCCTAGTACACCACATGTGTCTTATTCACCTATCCTAGTACACCACATGTGTCTTATTCACCTATCCTAGTACACCACATGTGTCTTATTCACCTATCCTAGTACACCACATGTGTCTTATTCACCTATCCTAGTACACCACATGTGTCTTATTCACCTATCCTAGTACACCACATGTGTCTTATTCACCTATCCTAGTACACCACATGTGTCTTATTCACCTATCCTAGTACACCACATGTCTTATTCACCTATCCTAGTACACCACATGTGTCTTATTCACCTATCCTAGTACACCACATGTGTCTTATTCACCTATCCTAGTACACCACATGTGTCTTATTCACCTATCCTAGTACACCACATGTGTCTTATTCATCCACCTTAGTACGACACATGTGTCTTATTCATCCACCTTAGTACGGCACATGTGTCTTACGGACTTACAATAAAAGATGAGAAAATTAATCTCCATTATTATTAAAGTGTTATGAGACGAGGCATTACAGTCAACGGAATTGCATTTTTTGGGAGGGTGGAGTTTACCTCGAGAGGGTTTCAGGGGTCAACGCCCCCGCGGCCCGGTCTGAGACTAGGCTTCGTGGTGGAACAGGGTCTGATCAACCAGGCTGTTTTTGCTGGCCGTATGCAAACTGACGTACGAACCACAGCCCGGCTGGTCAGGTACTGACTTTTGGTGTCTGACCAGTGCCTTCTTGAAGACAGTCAGGGGTCTATTGGTAATCCCCCTTACGTATGCTGGGAGGCAGTTGAACAGTCTTGGGCCCCTGACACTTATTGTGTTGTCTCTCAGTGTACTCGTGGCGCCCCTGCTTTTCATTGGGGGAATGTTGCATCTCCTGCCGAGTCTTTTGCTTTCATAGGGAGTGATTTTCGTGTACAAGTTTGGTACCAATCCCTCTAGGATTTTCCAAGTGTATATTATCATGTATCTCTCTCGCCTGCATTCCAGGGAATACAAATCAAGGGACTTCAACCGTTCTCAGTAATTTAGGTGCTTTATCGTACTTACGTGTGCCATGACAGTTCTTTGTACACTCTCCAGGTCAGCAATTTCGTTTGCCTTGAAGGGGGCAGTTAGTGTAGAGAGAACAAGCGATTTGAAGAGAATCATGGGCTTGGCGTCCCTAGTTTTGAAGGTTCTCATTATCCATCTTATCATATTTCTAGCAGATGAGGTAGATACATTGTTGTGGTCTATGAAGGTGAGATCTTCCGGCATTATCACTCCCAGGTCCTTCACATTACTTTTTCGCTCTTATGTGTGGTTAGAATTTGTTGTATACACTGATACAGTTTTAATTTCCTCAAGTTTTCCATATCTGAGTAGTTGAAATTTCTCTTCATTGAACTTCATATTGTTTTGAGTGACCCAATTGAAGATTTGGTTGATGTCCGCTTGGAGTCTCGCAGTGTCTTCGATGGAGGTCACTGCCACAGTAATTCGGGTGTCATCTGCAAAATAAGACACAGAGCTATGACTTACATCTCTGTCCATGTCAGATATGAAGATGAGGAACAAGATGGGAGCGAGTACTGTGCCTTGTGGTACAGATCTTTTCACTGAAGCTGCTTCGGACTTTATTCTGTTTACTGTTACTCTTTGTGTTCTATTTGTCAGGAGGTTATAGATCCATCTACCCACTTTTCCTGTTATTTTTTTATCAAGCATTTTGTGCGCTATTACACCATGGTCGCACTTGTCGAAGGCTTTAGCAAAGTCTGTGTATACATCTGCATTTTATGCTCTATAGCATCCAGGACCTTGTCATAATAGTCCAGTAGCTGGGACAGGCAGGAGCGACCTGCTCTAAACCCGTGATGCCCTGGGTTGTATAACTGATGGGTATTTAGGTAGATGGCAGTCTTGCTTCTTAGAACCCTTTCAAAGATTTTTATGATATGTTATGTTAGCTCTATCGATCTGTAGTTCTTTGCAGTTGCTTTACTGCCACCTTTGTGGAGTGGGGCTATGTCTGTTGTTTTTAGTGAGGTTGAGATGACCCCTGTGTCCATGCTACCTCTCCATAGAATGCTGAAGGTACGTGACGGGCTTCTTTCAGTTCTTGATGAACACGGAGTTCCATGAGTCTGGGCTTGGGGCAGAATGCCTTCTCAAAGTCTTGTGGTGTAAGGATAATATCAGAAACTTTTGAAACCACCAGATTTTGGGTCTCAGTCATAAAATTTATTTATATTGTCGACCCTTAGTCTAGTTAATGACTCTCTGCACACTGAGTTGTACTGGGACTTTAGTATCTCATTCATTTCTTTGCTGTCATCTGTGTAGGTCCCATCTCGCCTAAACAGGGCTCTAATACTTGATGTTGTTTTCCCCTTAAATTTGGCATAAGAGAAGAAGTATTTCGGGTTTCTTTCTTTATGGCTTTAAGTTCTTCCTGAGATTCTTGTCTTCTGTAAGATTCCTTAAGCTTAAGTTCGATATTTGGTATTTCTCTGACCAGTGCCTCCCTTCGTATTTCAGATATATTGGATCCTCTCAGTAGCTCTGTGATTCTTCGCCTTTGCCTGTTTAGGAAGCTTCTCTCTCTTTCTAGTTTACATTTTCTCTTTCTCTTTCTTAATGGAATGTGCCTTGAGCAGACCTCAAGTGCCACAGAGTTTATTTTTTCTAGGCAAAGGTTAGGATCCATGCTGTTTAGGATATCTTTCCAGGTTGTTTCATTTAGGACGTATTCCCACGGTATGTTTTTGTTATTGAAGTTGAATTTTGTGAAGGTACCCTCATAACTGATCACATTTTGTGGTCAGGAGCCCTGTGCATACATGTCTGTACCTCTGTTATATTGTGATCTGAGTGTATTGTCTTTGATATGGTTGTATTATGTATCAGATCGTCGTTGTTAGTGAAGATGAGGTCCAGTGTATTTTTTACTCTTGTAGGCTCTGTTATTTGCTTAATTTAAAGTGAATTTGGTGCAGAGATTTAATAGCTCGTGTGTGTGTGTGGGAATTTTCATCTGAGCTGCCCCCTGGGGTTATCTCTGATAAATATTATTTGCTACACTCCTCCATTTTAGGTATCTCAAGTTGAAATCTCCCAGTAGCAAGATGTTTGGGGCAGGAGTTGAGGGATTTTTTATACAATGGTCAATTTTCAAAAGCTGTTCCTGGAATTGCTGGAAAGTTGCATCTGGAGACTTGTATATAACCACAATGACAAGGTTTTGGTTTACAATCTTTACCACCAAAACTTCAACTACATCAATGAGCGACTCTGTGACGCACAGGTCAACTTCCCCTTGTTTATGTTGTCGCATCTGAATACGTTATAACCTGTGAATGAAGGGAAAACGTAAACAAGATTATGAATATACAACACTAAAAGTAAAACTTTTTAAGACGTAGAAACTGGAGAAATTCAGAGTACAAATTATAGAAGATGTAGATAATGGGAAGTGAACAGGTTTGATTCAAGGAAGGGGAGGAATGTCCCATTTCCATGGCTAAAAAGCCCTTCCCCGGCATCAAGGCTAATTAGCAGGGTACAGGAAGCAATCTTCACTTGACCTCCGCAGACATAATATTGTAAATGATACCATAAGAAATATTGACGTCAATATATAACTTAATCCTTCGACTAGTTTATGGGGTTTAAAACCTATCAACTACACGAGGGTCATTAACGCTGCATATGGAAATATAAACACAAATGCAGTATAATGTGATCCTTTATTGACTACGTTTCGCCCACACAGTGGGCTTTTTCAAGTCGAAAAAGCGAAACGTAGTCAATAAAGGATCACATTATACTGCATTTGTGTTTATATTTCCATTGTGTCGGTATTTTATACCATTTATTTCCAACGCTGCATGTCATGAGGCCTGGTCACGGACCGGGCCGCGGGGGCACTGACCCCTGAGACTCCCTCCAGGTACGTCACCTCCAGGTATGTCACCTGTTCACCACCGGTCAAGAATACTTCAATCCCTGAACAAACAAACTCTCACTGTATTTACAATGACAGACCAACACCTCCCGGGGTATATATTACGATGATCTAAACCTTTTACCCCGTACTCTTACAGTTATCATAGCTGTGTCTGTGACTCAGCTGGGTTTCCGGTCGTGAGGGTTACCCGCACCCACGCTGCTGCATGGCCTAATTCAGTGCCAGACTGTTTCAGTGCCAGACTGTTTCAGTGCCAGACAGTTAAGTGTCAAGACCTTTCAGCGCCATCAAAGTTTCCTATGGAAGCTAAGGATTGGTTTATCTAATGAAAATAATTAAGTAGAAAAGATATAGCTTGGATTATGTTATAATAATAATAATAATAATAATAATAATAATAATAATAATAATAATAATAATAATAATAATTTTATTTACTACAAATACATGTAAACAGACCATAGCTGACATCAGTAACATACTACTATATAGAAAGCTACTTGTTATGCTGAGCATTTCCCGCAAATTAGGTCAGTTTTGTCCCAGGATGCGACCCACACCAGTCCACTAACACCCAGGTAACCATTTTTACTGACGGGCAAACAGGGACAACCGGTGTAAGGAAACACGCCCAATGTTTCACCCTCTCTGGGAATCTAACCCAGACACTCGGAGTGTGAAGCAAGAGTGTTACCACCAGGCCACGGGCCGCCGTAGATTATTTAGTGAAGGACGTAAATGATCAGGAGGTGAATGAAACGAAACGGACCGGTGCTGAAATGGCCTGGAGCTGAAACGGCGGCGCTGAATTGTGCTCTACCCTCCAGCCGCGGGGGCGTTGACTCCCTAAACCTTCTCCAGGTAAACTCCAGGTAAACGCTAGTGGTGCGTCGTAGCGAAACCCACCCGGATGGAGCCCTGGGAGAGGTGGGGGACGTGTAGCAAGGTTCCTCCTAATACCTGCTACTCGTCTTATCTGGCAGTAAACAGATACCTGGGAGTTAGTTGACCGCCGTAGGTCACATCCTGGGTCATGGAACTAAAATTAATCCCAGCGGAAATAAGTAGCACTGCTTGACTTTCTTTGATTGTCCTGGGCTTGATAACTCTCCCGTCCTACTTATTCAAATCAAGTCTTATTCTTGTCTCGCATTTGTTCTTGTACATATTATTATTATAATCAAAGGGGAAGCGCTAAACCCGTAGGATTATACAGCGCCCGGGGGGGGATGTGGAAGGCATTCAGGCTTAATTCGGGGAACTGGAGCACAGTTCCAATTCCCTAAATCAAGAGCCCCTCACCAACATCAAGGAACCTTCCATGAGGGGTTCTTGTACATAGTAACAGAAAACTAAAATAAGAAAAGTTACACAGTAATGATGCCAGTTTAAAAACCTTGAAAAATTTCCACTTTTGTCCAAAATATATTTTCATCAGGTGAGAACAAGTGATAATGTTTGGCTGTTTTGGGTTATCTTGGGTTATTGTTAATGGGTGAAACTTAAGGTATAAGGAAAGTCTTAATTCAACTCTATTTCTTAAATTCTACAACAAGCAGAGATAAATACAACACATTTAATAAATTTGTCTTTAGCTTCAGTAATTTCGACATAGATTATCATAATGGATATACACAAGTGGCAGTTTATGATGACTTAACCTAGCATGTCTATCCGTACAATTCCTCAAAAAAAAAAAAAAATTAAATCATTCAGTGTCAGTTTGTTTCTCAAAATAATTATGGAATGTATGGATAAATTAAACATAGCTGAAAGTAATTTAAATATGATAATTCAACCAGTAAACATTACTGAACAACAATTTACATTTATTCTTCTACCAAGTTTTGTTTTTCAAGGTACAAGGGTCATAAATGTTGATTTTCAGTTGTGCATCACCACCCAAAAAATATTTTAATATATAAAGTATTATTAACAATATTATTACTATTATCATTGCATTCACGGACGGGGGGAGCGTTAAACCCACAGGGTCAAACAACTTCTGGAGAAATGGGAGTCAATAATGGACCTGTGTTCCAACTTCTTGAATCGAGCCTAAATGCCTTTCATTCTACCAGGATCTATATGACCCTTACGGGTTTAGACTCTTCCTCGTAAATGTCATAATAATCCCAAATAAACACCAAATGAAACAATAATTTCTGCTATTACATTACAATACATAATCTTTTCCCAGATACGACAGAAATACACACATACGAAACACGAATTCTTGACAACAACACAGCTTCTGTGACGTCCGCACTGTGGCTTCCTGGCTGCCATCTCATAACGGGAATAAGTAAGTTTATTCAGGTATACACAAATACAGTTACATAGAATTATCATACATAGCAGCATGTGTAGAGAACCTGAGATAACACAAAAAAGTCAGAGTGACTTATTTCCATTGGGGATGGAAGCTACCCAGAGGCCTTAACTATCTTTATAGCTGAACTGTATGGGATTTATCAGGGCTTATGTTAACACACTGACGGTTGGCAATAATATAATTTGTAGAGATACTAAATGTGCTATCCAGGGTCTTATATATCACTCCAAAACCTGCAAGGAATTTGTATAGCAACTGAATTGACAAGACGTCACCGAACTAACATATCTGGTCACTGTGCATCACGACTCGTGCAGTCAAAGCTCTGGTGGCTAACGCTTTCTCTTCACACGGCGAGGGCTTGGGTTCGATTCCCAGCCAGAGTAGAAACACTGGGCGTGTTTCTTTACACCTGTTGTCTATTTTCCCCATCAGTAAAGTGCGTACCTGGGTGTTAGTGGACTGGTGTGGGTCGCATCCTGGGACAAAACTGACCTAATTTGCGAGAAATGCTCAGCATAACAAGGGACTTTCTATATAGTAGTATGTCATTGATGTCAGCTATGGTCTGTATACCTTGTACATGTACTGGTAGTAAAATAAATATATTATCATTATTAATTCATGCTGGATGAAAATAAGACTTAAGTCTGTCACTTTCGAGTTCTTGCATAACTCTGGTGAATTAATGGCTCAGCTGACTGAATAAGTCTTAGTAACCATTGTAGGTTACCTTGTGGTTGATATAATTGGTGAAAATAGTACAAAGTCAGAACTTATAAAGTTGTTTTATCCATATTAATATGCTGGTTGAACTGGATCTTAATAGTTAATGAAGTTATATATATATAATGTACCAAGAGAAGTGTAGGTGTTAGACACCTCATTTGATGTACAATGTCCTAACATTATGTAAGTATATTCAACTAAACTTTGCTAGTAAAGATTTTAATTTTTATTTGTTTCGCAATCCCGAATTATTATTACAATTTATTGTTACAAAACCGTAAACTGGCCACCTGTTAAACGAGAATAAATTACCTTAACTACCATGCTTTGGAGAAGTTTAAGACGACGACTTTTGTAACATTAATACGGGGTTAAACAGACCAGTGGATAGCATTATAAACTGAAAACAAATAGCACTGTTATACACAGAATAATCTAGAGGTCCCTCGTTCTTGGAATGTTGCTACACAGCTATCACGACGTCACGACACATTATAGTCTCTTAATACCCAGGTGTATGTGGGAGGAGGAGCTCCTCCCCGTGCTGATTTATCTTAGATATCAATAATTAAACCATGTGGCGTGGATTTATGTTACTATGGGCAGTTTTGCCTAAATTCTGTACAAACTCATTCTACGATAGCAGAATATATTTCATATTAGTATCGAAGATCTCGCTTCTGTAACTAATCTATTATGGTATTTTGAGTACTGTAAATTTTATGACAACATGGAATTCTCTCCTATTGAACAGCCCATCGTATGACACCATTGTGTATTGTGCAGTTATTTGTGCGAGTGGACCTGAACAACGGCAACAACACAGAACCTATTTAGAGAGGACTGAGTACGGTGGGAATTATACTGGACAGGCATAGGATTAATAAATTATATGATACAATAGGTTTAACTGACAAGTATTGAGTGTTTTTTCTATCTTCCTGTCACAGTGTGGGTATGAGATGCAAACTTCTTCACTGGATGTTTATTCTTCCCTAAAGAGAGACTACCCAGCGTCTGCAGTGCTCTGCCTGACCCACAACACTACCCTCACAGAAATAGTTACCATCACAACCACCCACCGTCCATCCTCTGCAGCAGCAGTGAGTACGTCATGCCCACAGCACAGCGCACACAAGAGTGCTGACCAGAACTACCCATCCATAATGGAACTGGACACTCCCCGTCCCTGAAATTAAAATAAAACTGGCTGTAAGAGAGGTTAAACATATCAACGAGAGTTCTTATTGGATACATTTAAAAGTCTCTCCTGCCCACCCTCGCTCCTCAAGTTACTGTGATCACAAGCCACTTTAAACTTGGCAAGCAAACTTGGCAACAAGTTGAATGCATTCAAATCGGTAACGAAATGTAAACTTTGTCAGATGGACTATTGTCGTACCCTACGTCATTATGTACTGGAGTGCGATAAAATTAATGAACTAATAGACAACTCACTCAGAAATGTTCAAGAATGTCAAAGTATTTTATTCACAGAGGTATATTACAGACCATTCTGGAAAAATACCCTGACTTTGCTCACTGTAAATAAAGCATTACCACTGTGTGTGTGTATGTGTGTGTGTGTGTGTGTGTGTGTGTGTGTGTGTGTGTGTGTGTGTGTGTGTGTGTGTGTGTGTGTGTGTGTGTGTGTGTACGTTCGTGTGTGTGCTCGTGTATGTGCGCAATCGTATGTGTGTACGCTCATGTGTGTGTGTGTACGCTCATGTGTGTGTGTGTGTGCTCGTGTGTGTGTCCCTATGTGTAGTTCAGACACTTTAAGAAGTCATTCACTACACTGTACACTGTGTACGTCAGGCCCATATTGGAGTACGCAGCACCGGTATGGAACCCACACCTGGTCAAACACGTCAAGAAGTTAGAGAAAGTACAAAGGTTTACAACAAGACTAGTCCCGGAGCTGAGGGGTTTGCCGTACGAGGAGAGGTTAAGGGGACTCAACCTGACGACACTGGAGGACAGGAGGGATAGGGGGGACATGATAACGACATATAAAATACTGAGAGGAATTGACAAGGTAGATAATGATACAATGTTTCAGAGATGGGGTCACTACTGGAAGATGAAAACTCAGTTGAATGACAGGGATGTTAGGAAGTATTTCTTCAGTCACTGAGTTGTTAGGAAGGAATCGGAACAGTCTGCAGAGTGTAGTGGAGGCAGGCTCTGTACATAGCTTTAAAATGAGGTATGATAAAGCTCATGGGGCAGGGAGAGAGTGAACCTAGTAGCGACAAGAGGCGGGAACAGGAATTGTGAATCGACCCCTGCAACCACATATAGGCGAGTACACATACGCACACACGAGGTGTCAGAGTGGGCGCCTGTGACGAGCGGGGTTCCACAGGGGTCAGTCCTAGGATCGGTGCTGTTCCTGGTATATGTGAACGACATGACGGAAGGAATAGACTCAGAAGTGTCCCCATTTGCAGATGATGTGAAGTTGATGAGAATAATTCAATCGGAGGAGGACCAGGCAGAACTACATAAGGATCTGGACAGACTGCAGGCCTGGTCCATTATTATTATAATCAAGGGGGAAGCGCTAAACCCGGAAGATTATACAGCGCCTGGGGGGGGGGGGGATGTGGAAGGCATTCAGGCTTAATTCGGGGAACTGGAGCACAGATCCAATTCCCTAAATCAAGAGCCCCTCACCAACATCAAGGAACCTTCCTTGAGGGGAGGCCTGGTCCAGAAACTAGCTCCTGGGGTTCAACCCCACCAAGTGCTAAGCCATGAAGACTGGGGAAAGACAAAGAAGACCACAGATGGAGCACAGTCTAGGCGGCCAGAGATTACAAATCTCACTCTAGGAAAAGGATCTTGGGGTGAGTATAACACCAGGCACATCTCCTGAGGTGCACATCAACCAAATAACTGCTGCAGCATATTGGCGCCTAGCAAGCCTAAGAATAGCATTCTTAGTTTGGGACCCTGTACACCGTGTACGTCAGGCCTAGCCAAGCACATAAGGAAATTAGAGAAAGTGTAAAGGCTTGAAAGAAGATTAGTCCCGGAGCTATGAGGCATGTCTACAAGGAGAGGTTAAGGGAAATCGACCTGACGATACCGGAAGACAGAAAAGATAGGGGGGATATGATAACGACATATAAAGTACTGAGAGAAATCGACAAGGTGGGCAGAGACAGGATGTTCCAGAGATGGGACACAGAAACAAGGGGTCACAATGGGAAGTTGAAGACTCATATGAGTCACAGGGATGTTAGGAAGTATTTCTTCAGTCACAGAGTTGTCAGGAAGTGGAATAGTCTGGGGAGTGATGTAATGGAGGCAGGATCCACACATGGCTTTAAGAAGAGTTACCTAGCAGCGACAGTGAAGAAGCGGGGCCAGGAACTGTGAATCGACTCCGGCAATCACAATTAGGTGAGCACACACATACGCACACATAAACAGGCTGAGGCAAGTTACAGGGGCAGTGGCCAGAGAAGACACAGCATATGAAGCTGAGAGGCCGAACAGGAAGGAGATATGAATTATGCTAAGGTCATAACAGCCTGCCAAGAAGGGCCAAGGAGTGAAAGGGAAGAGTAGCTGGGTGCAGGTAGAGAGGGTGATAGGTCGAATGCAGAGGCACAACCATGCTACCAAGAGCCACTGGAAAAATCAAGGGAGAAAATGACCACATACAGACAGGAACCAGAGTCACAGAGGGAGAGGCAATGGGAGGAGGAAAGGGCAAAATCAGTGACTCAAGAAATCGTAATGACATGTTGACGGCAGTGAAGGGACTTGAGCTAGAGTTCGTCACGGCCACGCTAGCTGGAGATTCGTCTGTAAAAACTTGCATTTGTGGTCACAGAGGTGCCTGTGCTAACTTTCCTATGGTGTAGAAATATACCTAGTTGGATGAATCTTATTGTGGCTAGCTGGTCTAGTGGCTAACGCGACGGGCTGGAGTTTTGAGACTCTATGACCGCGGGTTCAATCCCGGCCGGGGGTATGGTTTATTTGCAATCGTGTCATTACGATTTCTTGAGTCATGTTGACGGCAGTGAAGGGACTTGAGCTAGAGTTCGTCACGGCCACGCTAGCTGGAGATTCGTCTGTAAAAACTTGCATTTGTGGTCACAGAGGTGCCTGTGCTAACTTTCCTATGGTGTAGAAATATACCTAGTTGGATGAATCTTATTGTGGCTAGCTGGTCTAGTGGCTAACGCGACGGGCTGGAGTTTTGAGACTATGACCGCGGGTTCAATCCCGGCCGGGGGTATGGCAAAATCAGTGTTTATCCATGGGCTTCAGGAGAGAGAGGAAAGGACACACACTGAAAGACGGCAGGCAGAAAGAAAGGAGATTGAGAAAATCATCACGAAAATAGGTGAAGACATGGACGAGACTGTAAATTTTCAGAGAATAGGGGGGTACTTGAAGGGGAGAAAACGACCGATCAAGCTGATTCTCAGGACAGAAACAGTGCAGAACAGGATCCTCCAAGAGAAACCACGGTTGAAATACCCGGAAGAGTACAAGAGGGTGTTCCTAGACAGAGACAGAACACAAACAGAACGACAGCAGTTGAGGGAGAGGACAAAAAAGTGAAAGGAGCTAGGAAAGGAGACAAGGATGGAACCAGCAGAGGTCAATCAGAGCAGAACAGAGCAGCAAGGGCAAGTGCACACACAACTATCCTCAGAACCCCACAACCTATCACACCATCCCAACACAAACTACAATCCATACCCACAGCTTCCACCCAACACCCAGCTATAGAATCTCACAGTATGCTACCAAGTCTCCCACCCTCACAGGCCCCCCAAACCACAGTGTTGGAAAGGAAATTGAAGGTATGGTACACAAATGCTGATGGAATAACAAATAAGTGGGAGGAGTGGCACAAAAGAGTAAAAGAGGCATCACCAGACATCATAGCTCTCACAGAAACCAAGCTTACAGGTATGATAACAGATGCCATCTTTCCAATGGGATACCAGATTCTGAGGAAAGACGGAGGGAACGGGGGGGGGGGGTGGAGGAGTGGCACTGATCAAAAAACGATGGAATTTTGATGAGCTGGAGAGAGGAGACAGCAGAGAAGCAAGTGATTACATAGTGGGAACGCTTCACTCTGGAGGTCCCAAGGTGGTAATTGCAGTGATGTATAACCCACCACAAAACAGCAGAAGGCCAAGGCAAGAGTATGACGAGAGCAATAGAGCGATGGTTGACACACTGGCTGCAGTGGCCAGAAGAGCTCATGCATGCAGGGCAAAGCTCCAGATCATGGGTGACTTTAACCACAAGGAGATTGATTGGGAGAACTTGGAGCCACATGGGGGCCAAGATACATGGAGGGCTAAGATGATGGAGGTGGTACTGGAAAACTTCATGTACCAACACATAAGGGACACTACAAGAGAGAGAGGAGAGGATGAACCAGCAAGACAGGACTTAGTATTCACCTTGAGTAGTGCAGATATTGAGGACATCACATATGAAAGACCCCTTGGGGCCAGCGATCATGTGGTTTAAGCTTCGAATACACAGTAGAGCTACAAGTGGAGGGAGAAGCAGGAAGGCCAGGACGAATGAAGCCAAACTACAAGAAAGGGGACTACACGGGAATGAGGAACTTCTTGCACGGGGTTTAGTGGGACAGAACTGGCAGGGAAGCCAGTTAATGAGGTGATGGAATATGTAGCAACAATGTGCAAGGAGGCTGAGGAGAGGTTTGTACCCAAGGGTAACAGGAATAATGAAAAAGCCAGGACGAGCCCATGGTTCACCCAAAGGTGCAGGGAGGCAAAAACCAAGTGTGCTAGGGAATGGAAGAAATATAGAAGGCAAAGGACCCAGGAGAATAAAGAGAGCAGTCGTAGAGCCAGAAACGAATATGCACAGATAAGAAGGGAGGCCCAACGACAATATGAAAACTATAGCAGCGAAAGCCAAATCTGACCCGAAACTGCTATACAGCCACAACAGGAGGAAAACAACAGTCAAGGACCAGGTAATCAGGCTAAGGAAGGAAGGAGGAGACAACAAGAAATGACCGTGAAGTATGTGAGGAACTCAACAAGAGATTCAAAGAAGTGTTCACAGAGGAGACAGAAGGGGCTCCAGAAAGACGGAGAGGTGGGGCACACCACCAAGCGCTGGACACAGTACACACAACCGAGGAAGAAGTGAAGAGGCTTCTGAGTGAGCTAGATACCTCAAAGGCAATGGGGCTGGATAACATCTCTCCATGGGTCCTGAGAGAGGGAGCAGAGGTGCTATGTGTACCCCTAACAACAATATTCAATACATCTATCGAAACAGGGAGATTGCCTGAGGCATGGAAGACAGCAAATCTAGTCCCAATCTTTAAAAAAGGAGATAGACATGAAGCACTAAACTACAGACTAGTGTCACTGACATGTATAGTATGCAAAGTCATGGAGAAGATTATCAGGAGAAGAGTGGTGGAACACCTAGAAAGGAATGATCTCATCAACAGCAGCCAACATGGTTTCAGGGATGGGAAATCCTGTGTCACAAACCTACTGGAGTTCTATGACATGGTGACAACAGTAAGACAAGAGAGAGGGATGGGTGGATTGCATTTTCGTGGACTGCAAGAAGGCGTTTTGACACAGTTCCACACAAGAGATTAGTGCAAAAACTGGAGGACCAAGCAGGGATAACAGGGAAGGCACTACATTGGATCACGGAATACTTGTCAGGAAGACAGCAGCAAGTCATGGTATGTGGCGAGGTGTCAGAATGGGCACCTGTGACCAGCGGGGTCCCACAGGGGTCAGTCCTAGGACCAGTGGTGTTTCTGGTATTTGTGAATGACATGACGGAAGGAATAGACTCCAAAGTGTCCCTGTTTGCAGATGATGTGAATGTGAAGGCTTACTCAGCCCTGTAACAACTTCAGACAGTATTACCAAGGCTGGCTCCTCCTCAGGAAAATTAATGAATAGAAAAAGAAATAATAATTCACAAAGATAAACACTTTATTATTTATTAATGCAAAGATAAAACATTGAAACATTAAGGTGTATCCTACTTGAAAGAAAAATGAAAAATGAAATGAAAAATTGCCATTTGACTGCAACGCTAATATGTACAAGTAAACTGGGGTGTCTGGTTGATGTTGACTATTACAAAAAAGTAATTTTTAAAAGACGATGGTATTAAGATTTACTCCTTTTGTAATAAAGAGTTCGGGATACATAAATACACACATTAATATAAATTAATCTTTAATATATAAAAATCAACTATCTTTGGTCTAGAGGTATTTGAACTATGATATAATAATAATATGTACATGTTACTATAATAAATTATAATCAGCATTTTACTAAAATATAATTAATAACCCTACACAGGGTACAACTCTTGACACTACTGTCACTATATATATATATCTCTATGCTAAAACAATAAATTATAAATAACATTTTTATAATAATAAATTACAATCAACTGCCTCTCACGACACGAAGTCAGTCACACGACACTGTTCAGTGTACACTACAACCAGGCCATCTTCAGTGTCCCACGACACCCTTTTCATCTCAGTGTTCCACTACGGTCCTGTGCATATCTCAGTGTTCCACTCCATCGTACGTCCCTCAGTGTCACACTACGGTCCTGGCCCAGTTCAGTGTAACACTCCAACCTTTTCTTCATGTAATGTCCCACTAAACAGCATCTGACGACTCCGGCCCACAGTTGATCAACGTAGACGGTGAGTCCACAGACATCACCGGTAGTCCAGTAAATCCTCTCCAAAGGCGGTTGACACACCGCTAGCCGAACACCATGCTGCAAGCTCACTGAATGCGGCCGTCAAGTAACTGAGGCCAACAGACTCAGTGAGCTGCGGTGAGCGGTTCTTCTAACGCCAGTAGATAGGTACGATTCGGTGGTCAGGTACCTACTGCTTAGGTGTGTACCGTGAGGCACTCAGGCTCTTACTGCTCTAAGGCCGGCTCAGCAGTCCCCACATTGGGTTTGATGACGTACCCAGTGGTACTGCCGGCCGGCAGGTTAACTATTTAACCGCTAGTTTGGCAGGGGGCCGCAACATTGACACTGTCTTGCAGAAATTGTAGCCGTTAATGATGGGGGGGGGGGGCCACAGGTGTTGAGTGACAACCCAACGACTAGTTCTTCACAGAGTCTATAGCCTTGAATAGTCAGTCCAGATGACAGGAACGCAGGTTCTTTACCTCTACGAAGATGAGGGGTAGTGTCCAGTGTCCTGTACAATTAATCAGGTAGGTAGATCATAAAGTGACGTCCCAAGACCGGTTTCAGTCCGTCTCCTTCAACACTTCTCGTTGGCTGGCAGGTGACCCGATCTGTCATTCCAGGCTGGAAAAAGAGACAGGTTACCCACTGCTTAAGAAATCACTGTCCATGATAAGTGTAAGATACTTAAAAAAGGTGGTGATTATCTAAAAGTCTCATGTGGAGCTTAAAACTGAAAAGACTAAGTTTATTATTGGTCAAAAGTGAAGCGTTCAACCAATATCCCCCCTCAAGGAAGGTTCCTTGATGTTGGTGAGGGGCTCTTGATTTAGGGAATTGGATCTGTGCTCCAGTTTCCCGAATTAAGCCTGAATGCCTTCCACATCCCCCCCCCCAGGCGCTGTATAATCCTCCGGGTTTAGCGCTTCCCCCTTGATTATAATAATAATAATAATCAACCAATATCCACTAGAATAGGAGCAGAGGCTTTTACTTACAGTTGTGCTGGGAGCTGTGAGTCGAGTGATTACTGTTTGGCCGGAGCCCCACACGTCACCTTTCGGGGTGGGGAGAAAGGGGGCGGGATAGCGTGAGCGAGACTGACACTACCTTAACAAGCAGCCGGCAATCAAACTATCGTGACCATATACTCGCTCGCTACTCCTATCTGTTGAACTTTTCCCTCACAGTGAAGTTGATGAGAATTCATTCGATCGAAGACCAGGCAGAACTACAAAGGGATCTGGACAGGCTGCAGACCTGGTCCAGCAATTGGCTCCTGGAGTTCAACCCCACCAAGTGCAAAGTCGTGAAGATTGGGGAAGGGCAAAGAAGACCGCAGACGGAGTACAGTCTAAGGGGCCAGAGACTACAAACCTCACTCAAGGAAAAAGATCTTAGGGTGAGTATAACACCAGGCACATCTCCTGAAGCGCACATCAACCAAATAACTGCTGCAGCATATGGGCGCATAGCAAACCTCAGAACAGCATTCCGACATCTTAAGGAATCGTTCAGGACCCTGTACACCGTGTACGTTAGGCCCATATTGGAGTATGCGGCACCAGTTTGGAACCCACACCTAGCCAAGCACGTAAAGAAACTAGAAAAAGTGCAAAGGTTTGCAACAAGACTAGTCCCAGAGCTAAGAGGTATGTCCTATGAGGAGAGGTTAAGGGAAATCAACCTGACGACACTGGAGGACAGGAGAGATGGAGGGACATGATAACAACATACAAAATACTGAGAGGAATTGACAAAGTAGACAAAGACAGGATGTTCCAGAGATTGGACACAGCAACAAGGGGACACAGTTGGAAGTTGAAGACACAGATGAATCACAGGGATGTTAGGAAGTATTTCTTCAGCCACAGAGTAGTCAGCAAGTGGAATAGTTTGGGAAGCGATGTAGTGGATGCAGGATCCATACATAGTTTTAAGCTGAGGTATGATAAAGCTCAAGGTTCAGGGAGAGTGACCTAGTAGCGACCAGTGAAGAGGCGGGGCCAGGAGCTTGGACTCGACCCCTGCAACCTCAACTAGGTGAGTGCAACTAGGTGAGTGCAACTAGGTGAGTACACACACACACACACACACACACACACACACACACACACACACACACACACACACACACACACACACACACAGGGGAGACATGATAACGACATATAAAATACTGCGTGGAATAGACAAGGTGGACAAAGACAGGATGTTCCAGGGAGGGGACACAGAAACAAGAGGCCACAATTGGAAGTTGAAGACACAAATGAGTCAGAGAGATAGTAGGAAGTATTTCTTCAGTCATAGAGTTGTAAGGCAGTGGAATAGCCTAGAAAATGACGTAGTGGAGGCAGGAACCATACACAGTTTTAAGACGAGGTTTGATAAAGCTCATGGAGCGGGGAGAGAGAGGGCCCAGTAGCAACCGGTGAAGAGGCGGGGCCAGGAGCTAGGACTCGACCCCTGCAAACACAAATAGGTGAGTACACACACCTACAACATGTGACAGATCCTCTCCAGCTGGTTGCTGTATTGCCGCTTCGTCCTTTTCAAAGTTAATTTCCGTTGGGCGTTGTTGCTGGGGTCGTCGTTGACGTGGTATTGGCGTAGTGGCATGGAGGTCGTGATGCTTTCGTGGGCGTGTGTGCTTATGTGGGCGTGCACGATGGGTGGTTATGGTTGTGGAGGTCCACAACCTTTGTCCAACTTGCGCTCCGCACTGTCAACACACCATGTAAACAAATGAGAAACTGCATTGTATCTTCCAGTTATTATTATTATTATTATTATTATTATTATTATTATTATTATTATTATTATTATTATTATTATTAAATAATTTTTATTAAATTATTAAATTATTATTGTAACTATTTATTATTATTATTATTATTATTATTATTATTATTATTATTATTATTATTATTAATATTATTATTATTATTATTATTAAATAATTTTTATTAAATTATTATTGTAACTATTTATTATTATTATTATTATTATTATTATTATTATTATTATTATTATTATTATTATTATTATTAAATATTTTTTATTAAATTATTATTGTAACTATTTATTATTATTATTATTATTATTATTATTATTATTATTATCATTATGTACACCTGAACATGGACCTTTAAGTTGCCATAATTTTTAATTTATTTCCCCCCCCTCCAACTTTTCGTGTTTGTGAGAGACAAGTGTAATAGTTCTGTATCTTTATTTTCGAAATAAAAATACCTAACTGTTGTATGTGTCTCACCTAACAATCTGTCAATATTTCTTACCATTTAATGGTCTATCTTAACTGGAAATTTATTCTTATTAGTTTCATTTTTTGTTAAAACTTGACTTTCTTAAGACACAAAGTCAAATATTCTGTCTTAAAGGATCGTGGAAATTTTTAAATAAATTAGAAGTGAAGATAAAAATTCAGAAATTTTGAGTAATGTTTATATATCGTTTTTTTCATGAGTTTTATTGAAAGGTTAAAATAATGTGCCTGAGTAGGCGGGGTATCAAATACAATTGTCTAATTTAACAATATGTCGGTTCTGTGAACCATTCATCTACGAACCTGTCAGACACTGCAACATCTTGGGATCTTAATACTTGGGAATTCTTGGCTTGCCTAACCCTTGGGCACAACCTTGGGCACGACCTTGGGCACGACCTTGGGCACGACCTACTTCCACATTAAACAAATGTGACACCACCTACGACTGCTGCATATCTCCTGCCATACGGTTTTTAAGCTGCTTCTCCGCTCATATGCCGTATTCTATTCAAGATTGATGGACTGACCACATCAACTCAAGGCTGAGGGACTGATTACCTCATTCTCCTCCTGTTCTTCAAGTTTCTCCTCTGTATGGACTGATGAAGCCACTGTGTGGCGAAACGTTTCCACAATAAAGATACCCAAGAGTTGCACATGTGTCTAATTTATCAATGTGTCGGTTCTGTGAACCATTCATCTAAAATTGTCTCAGTTTACATTACTGTAACTTTCTTCAAGGTTCTCCTTTACAGCTTCAGAATGCCTCGCCCGATCGGCTTCAAATTTTAAACTCTGGTAAACTATCACTGAAGAGGAAATGGAATGGTGATACCGACAAGATGTGGAAAAAGACACTTATGTACAGTTCAGGACATTTATTAAAGGAAACGTTTCGCCACGAGTGGCTTGTTCAGTCCTAATACAGAGAAAACTAAGAAAACACACATATATATAGTGGTGGGAGTCAGGTGAGGTGAAGCGTGGGTAGAAGTGGTAATAGTAGTAGTAGTAGTAATGGAACTAAGGAGGTGAGGTTAGAGAGGGACCTGCTGGCATCAAGTAACACCAGTTCCCAGGATGTTAGGTAAGACACATATGCAACAGTTAGACAACTTTATTCCGAAACGTTTCGCCTACACAGTAGGCTTCTTCAGTCGAATACAGAAAGTAGGCAGGAACAGTAGAGATGTGAAGACGATGTAATCAGTCCATCACCCTTAAAGTTGTAGAATTTTGAGGTTGTCAGTCCCTCGGCCTGGAGAAGTTCAGTTCCATAGTCAGGAACTATCTGAAGATCAAGCGACAGTGCGGAGACTTAAATACTGTCGGAGGGAGAGGTGCAGGGTAGTAGTAGTAATAGTAGTAGTGAGAGGCAACTGAGAGGTCATGTCCCTCTCAGATCCAACCCTTCTCACTTGAAAAGCTTGTTCAAGGTGTTTTCTGTACCAAGATGCCACGTGTTGCAGTGTCTGACAAGATGAACATCAAAATGGTATACAATACCGACAGGTTGTTAGGTAAGACACATATGCAACAGTTAGACAACTTTATTCCGAAACGTTTCGCCTACACAGTAGGCTTCTTCAGTCGAATACAGAAAGTAGGCAGGAACAGTAGAGATGTGAAGACGATGTAATCAGTCCATCACCCTCTCAGTTGCCTCTCACTACTACTATTACTACTACTAGTACCCTGCACCTCTCCCTCCGACAGTATTTAAGTCTCCGCACTGTCGCTTGATCTTCAGATAGTTCCTGACTATGGAACTGAACTTCTCCAGGCCGAGGGACTGACAACCTCAAAATTCTACAACTTTAAGGGTGATGGACTGATTACATCGTCTTCACATCTCTACTGTTCCTGCCTACTTTCTGTATTCGACTGAAGAAGCCTACTGTGTAGGCGAAACGTTTCGGAATAAAGTTGTCTAACTGTTGCATATGTGTCTTACCTAACAACCTGTCGGTATTGTATACCATTTTGATGTTCATCTTGTCAGACACTGCAACACGTGGCATCTTGGTACAGAAAACACCTTGAACAAGCTTTTCAAGTGAGAAGGGTTGGATCTGAGAGGGACATGACCTCTCAGTTGCCTCTCACTACTACTATTACTACTACTACCCTGCACCTCTCCCTCCGACAGTATTTAAGTCTCCGCACTGTCGCTTGATCTTCAGATAGTTCCTGACTATGGAACTGAACTTCTCCAGGCCGAGGGACTGACAACCTCAAAATTCTACAACTTTAAGGGTGATGGACTGATTACATCGTCTTCACATCTCTACTGTTCCTGCCTACTTTCTGTATTCGACTGAAGAAGCCTACTGTGTAGGCGAAACGTTTCGGAATAAAGTTGTCTAACTGTTGCATATGTGTCTTACCTAACAACCTGTCGGTATTGTATACCATTTTGATGTTCAGTTCCCAGGATGGGTAATATCCTCTTGCTTAGTAATTTTGAAATACTGTAACTTCCGGATTTTTGCTTTATAGTGTTACTGACAGAAATTAGTGCAGCTTCAATGCATTTTCTCCGTCTTAAGTCGTTTTCTTTAATAACTAGTTTAGCTTCATTGAATTTCATGAGGTGTCCAACATCGTCTCTATGTTGAACACATGCGTTTTTGCGGTCATCATTTCTGCAAGCATTTTTGTGTTCTGCTATTCTAATGTCCAGAGTTCTGGCTGTTTCCCCTACATATACTTTGTCACACCCCCCACATGGTATAGTGTAGATTCCTGCACTTGTGCCTGAATCATGCTTGGGTTTTTGTATCAGGTTCCTAATAGTAGTTGAAGAGCTGGTAGATATTTTAGCCAGTTTTCTGTCAAACATTTTTGAAACATTAGTGGCAACGTTGCTGACCGGTAAAACGATGTAACTTGGAGGCTTTTCTTCAATTTGATAGGTGTTGGTCTTGCTGAGGATACGTGTTGTACGTTTCCTGCAGTCACGTATGAAGTGTAGGGGAAAGTGTAGTGAACTAAAAGATTTGGTGATGTATGTACATTCTTCTTCGAGGAACTGCGGACTGGAAATTCTGTAGGCTCTCAGAAAGAAGCCAATAACTACCCCTCTTTTAGTTCTTGTGTCATGGTGAGAGAAGAAATGTAGAAGATCATTCTTGTAGGTAGGCTTCCGGTAGACTTTAAAAGAAAGTTTGCTTTCCCCTGTGCGTAAGAGAACGTCGAGAAAAGGTAACTGGTTGTCCTTCTCCTCCTCTAGAGTAAATTTAATAGTAGGTTCCAGATTGTTGATGGTGTTGAGGATGCCCTGTACGTCAAGATTTTTGGGTACAATGACCAAAATATCATCTACGTACCGCATCCAAGTAACTGAACGAGGGATGTTATTGAGGATCCTTCTTGATTCCAGGTCCTCCATATATAAATTGGCAAGAACTGCACTAAGGGGGGATCCCATGGCGAGTTAGACACAGTGATCAAAAACCATTTCTTCGGTGACTCTGAGTTTAACAAAGGTTTCATACAAGGACTTATTGCAGCTGCAGTTTAGACTGAACCAGATAGTCGACCAGTCATTCCTCGTCGCTACATCCAGGCACTCAAACACTTAGCTTCCAATAATGATATTCTCATCACCACAGCGGACAAAGGAGGAGGAGTGGTCATCCTCAACAGTACAGACTACGTTAGTAAGATGCAAGATTTATTGAACGACGCCAACACATACGTTTCCATCCCCGAACATGCATGGAGGAAAGAAACAGATTCTTTTCTCAGTAAGACCCGCAGTATACTCAGGAAATCAGAAGAAGGTAAAAAGCTCTTGCGCCTCATCCCTACCAACCCCAAGTCAGCTAGACTTTATGGTTTACCAAAGACCCACAAACCAAATGTGCCTATGAGACCCATTACATCTGGTATCGGCAGCGCCCCTCACAGTCTAGCAGGAGTTTTGGCGAAATATTTGTCAAAGCTCCTGGGTACAATCAGTCAGGCTCATCTAAAGCATTCGGGTGACCTCCTTAACCGTATCAGGGATCTCGACATGAGTGATAAGAAGCTTGCAAGTTTTGACGTGACTGCCTTATTCACCAATGTCCCAGTTGATCAAGCCATTGATCTTCTTCGCAGGGTGATTAAAGATGATACAGAGTTACCTGTACCCCGCCAAGATTTTGTGAGCCTTGTCGAACTTTGTGTTCGTTATAACTGTTTTAGGTTCGAGGACAAGAAGTACAAACAACTCTTCGGACTAGCCATGGGATCCCCCCTTAGTGCAGTTCTTGCCAATTTATATATGGAGGACCTGGAATCAAGAAGGATCCTCAATAACATCCCTCGTTCAGTTACTTGGATGCGGTACGTAGATGATATTTTGGTCATTGTACCCAAAAATCTTGACGTACAGGGCATCCTCAACACCATCAACAATCTGGAACCTACTATTAAATTTACTCTAGAGGAGGAGAAGGACAACCAGTTACCTTTTCTTGACGTTCTCTTACGCACAGGGGAAAGCAAACTTTCTTTTAAAGTCTACCGGAAGCCTACCTACAAGAATGATCTTCTACATTTCTTCTCTCACCATGACACAAGAACTAAAAGAGGGGTAGTTATTGGCTTCTTTCTGAGAGCCTACAGAATTTCCAGTCCGCAGTTCCTCGAAGAAGAATGTACATACATCACCAAATCTTTTAGTTCACTACACTTTCCCCTACACTTCATACGTGACTGCAGGAAACGTGCAACACGTATCCTCAGCAAGACCAACACCTATCAAATTGAAGAAAAGCCTCCAAGTTACATCGTTTTACCGGTCAGCAACGTTGCCACTAATGTTTCAAAAATGTTTGACAGAAAACTGGCTAAAATATCTACCAGCTCTTCAACTACTATTAGGAACCTGATACAAAAACCCAAGCATGATTCTGGCACAAGTGCAGGAATCTACACTATACCATGTGGGGGGTGTGACAAAGTATATGTAGGGGAAACAGCCAGAACTATGGACATTAGAATAGCAGAACACAAAAATGCTTGCAGAAATGATGACCGCAAAAACGCATGTGTTCAACATAGAGACGATGTTGGACACCTCATGAAATTCAATGAAGCTAAACTAGTTATTAAAGAAAACGACTTAAGACGGAGAAAATGCATTGAAGCTGCACTAATTTCTGTCAGTAACACTATAAAGCAAAAATCCGGTAGTTACAGTATTTCAAAATTACTAAGCAAGAGGATATTACCCATCCTGGGAACTGGTGTTACTTGATGCCAGCAGGTCCCTCTCTAACCTCACCTCCTTAGTTCCATTACTACTACTACTACTATTACCACTTCTACCCACGCTTCACCTCACCTGACTCCCACCACTATATATATGTGTGTTTTCTTAGTTTTCTCTGTATTAGGACTGAAGAAGCCACTCGTGGCGAAACGTTTCCTTTAATAAATGTCCTGAACTGTACATAAGTGTCTTTTTCCATATCACTGAAGACCTGTGGAGCAGCTGACCAACACAGGTGACCTCTGTTACTATAATAAATGACTCTCAGCGGCATCAATCTTGAACGACTGATTCATTTGATGAAATGGATTTAACGTTGTTGGGGCTTAGGCTGTGTAGTCACAAATTTTGTTGTAGTCTGTGCCTTGTATGACCTGCCTAGTACGGGCCAAACAAGTATGGACCTGCCTAGTACTGGTCAGCCTGGTATGACCTGCCTAGTACGAGTCAGCCTAGTATGACCTGCCTAGTACTGGTCAGCCTAGTATGACCTGCCTAGTACTGGTCAGTCTAGTATGACCTACCTATTACGGGCCAGCCTATTATGACCTGCCTATTACGGGTCAGCCTAGTATGGACCTGCCTAGTACTGGTCAGCCTAGTATGACCTGCCTAGTACTGGTCAGCCTAGTATGACCTGCCTAGTACGGGTCAGTCTAGTATGACCTGCCTAGTACGGGTCAGCCTAGTATAACCTGCCTAGTACGGGCCAGCCTAGTATGACCTGCCTAGTACGGGCCAGCCTAATATGGACCTGCCTAGTACGGACCAGCTTAGTATGGACCTGCCTAGTATAGACCAGCCTAGTATGGACCTACCTAGTACGGGCCAGCCTAGTATGACCTGCCTAGTACGGGCCAGCCTAGTATGGACCTGCCTAGTACGGGCCAGCCTAGTATGACCTGCCTAGTACGGGTCAGCCTAGTATGGATTTGCCTAGTATGGGCCAACCTAGTGTGGGCCAGCCAAGTATGGATGTGTCTAGTACGGGCCAGCCTAGTACGGGCCAGCCTAGTACGGGCCAGCCTAGTACGGGTCAGTAGGCCTGCTGCAGTGTTCTACAATTCATATATTCGTGTATTAAATATAAAATGAATCTTTTGTTAAGCCTTAAAATCATAATTGGTGATGTGTTGGTCAGCTGAAGCTTCGTCTTAACATATCCTCGGGAATGTGTTCATGTGTCAGTGACTCACGAAATCGTAATAACACGAATGCAAACAAACCATGAAACGGGCGGGGATAGAACCCGCGATCAGAGAGTCTCAAAACTAACGCGACGGTCTGGAGTTTAGAGACTCTCTGATCGCGGGTTCTAACCCCGCATGTGGTATGGTTTAATGCGAGTTTTTTTTTTTCACTTAAATTAGTTACCAGGAGTTTACCTGGAGAGAGTTCCGGGGGTCAACGCCCCCGCGGCCCGGTCTGTGAAAAGGCCTCATGGTGGAACAGGGTCTGATCAACCAGGCTGTTACTGCTGGCTGCACGCAATCCAACGTACAAGCCACAGCCCGGCTGGTCAGGTACCGACTTTAGGTGCTTGTCCAGTGCCAGCTTGAAGACTGCCAGGGGTCTGTTGGTAATCCCCCTTATGTATGCTGGGAGGCAGTTGAACAGTCTCGGGCCCCTGACACTTATTGTATGGTCTCTTAACGTGCTAGTGACACCCCTGCTTTTCATTGGGGGGATGTTGCCTCGTCTGCCAAGTCTTTTGCTTTCGTAGTGAGTGATTTTCGTGTACAAGTTCGGTACTAGTCCCTCTAGGATTTTCCAGGTGTATATAATCATGTATCTCTCCCGCCTGCGTTCCAGGGAATACAGGTTTAGGAACCTCAAGCGCTCCCAGTAATTGAGGTGTTTTATCTCCGTTATGCGCGCCGTGAAGGTTCTCTGTACATTTTCTAGGTCAGCAATTTCACCTGCCTTGAAAGGTGCTGTTAGTGTGCAGCAATATTCCAGCCAAGATAGAACAAGTGACCTGAAGAGTGTCATCATGGGCTTGGCCTCCCTAGTTTTGAAGGTTCTCATTATCCATCCTGTCATTTTTCTAGCAGATGCGATTGATACAATGTTATGGTCCTTGAAGGTGAGATCCTCCGACATGATCACTCCCAGGTCTTTGACGTTGGTGTTCCGCTCTATTATGTGGCCAGAATTTGTTCGGAATAATCTGAAATATGACCTGGTGTTTCACTTTATTGGTTTGTCTTAGGTTACATTTACATAATGTATTTTTCATATGCACATGTGTGCACACGACATACATGCACATGTGTATACATAGCGAAAATGCACATGTACACATAAAATGTATGCACATGTGTTACGTACCCTAGGTTGAAACAATACGTAGTGAATGTGACCTAACCTAGGTAGGTTAGGGCATTGTCTTTGCTCCAGATTCTCCTCCACCACGATGCTGTGAACACTAACTCCAAGGCCGAGGGACTGATTACCTCATCTTTTGTATATAGTTCTACTGTCTTCCTATTATGTCCTAGAATCTGTATTGATAAAGCCACTGGATGGCGAAACGTCTACTACAATAAAGATATCCAGATGTTGCACATGTGTCTTAACTTTCACATTGGCTTAAGCCGGTTACTAGACTTGGACCTGCCTCGCATGGGCCAGTAGACCTGCTGCAGTATTCCTTCTTTCTTATGTTCTTAACTGCCTCGCCCTTCATCGTCAAATGCCAGCTGTGAACTGCTTCATACTTAATATGCTGGTGTATTTTAGGATATTGGTCTCTGACATAACAAGAGAATGCCTCTGCAGACTTCTTTCTAAGCTGACTTTTCTTAGCGTAAAACTCGTTAGTTTTGTGCTGTGTATGTCCCAATTTGCCATTTTTATTAAATAAATTTTGCAATAATGCTCAAAGGAAAACTAGTGAATATTTCTCTCGATTTGCTTCAAGTAACGCTGAAATTTAACTACATTAGAATCTTCAACCAAACTCTGTTGTATTACATTCGCGTGCAGGGGAATATTTTTTTTTTTAGCCAACACACATATAAATGTAAATAACTTTTTTTTACCTTATTTCTAGTATATATCATTTATAGTATAATAATATCTCCTACATTGTATAATAATAAGGTATTAAAATGATCCCAATGAAAATATGTTGCTATGTATGATACTCTGTGTATCTGTATTTGTTTATCTGTATTTGTGGCTAGCTGGTCCAGTGGCTAACGCGACGGTCTGGAGTTTTGAGACTCTGATCGCGGGTTCTATCCCCGCCCGTGGTATGGTTTGTATTTATGTATACTTGAATAAACTTACAGATACAGAATAAACAGAATAAACTTACGGATACAGAGGGCTGGGGTTAGGCAACTCGGGGACTCTTTTCTCGGATTGAACAGCGACCAATAGACATCTAATTATTATGATATAAGAACATAAGAACGAAGGAACACTGCAGAAGGCCTACTGGCCCATGCGAGGCAGGTCCAAGTCTCCTACCGGCTTAAGTGAGTTGTAATGAACCACTAGAACACAAATACAATGCCACAATAAATGGCTTTATTTCCTCAACACTGATCACTAGTGAACAAGGTGAGGAGTGCGGGTGTTTAGGCTGAGGCTCGAATGACTTTATTTAGGGCAAAATTTGAAGGATTTTATTTCACGTACAGTTAAGTTGATGACGTCGTTGATGAAGTGGTGACGCTTGAGGCGAAGTGTGAGCTTTGAAGTGGTAGTAAAGGTGAGGTCGACCTCAGGGTTTACCTCGACCACCTCCTGCCGACCCTCCTCAACCTGATTCTCGGGAAAGAGATGAAAAAAAGGAGAATTAGAGAGAGAATCTTTGGGTTTGGAAGACAGGAGTCAGAAAAAGAAACGATTGGGAACATGTGTTTACAGATTTTGCAGCAGTTTGGGTGGATGTATATCGCTGTACCACTTACACAACGAGTAAGAAACTTGCCTATATTAATATTTTTTAACCAAAAAATATCGCGCATTTAAGTGGAAAAAATGAAATTTCCAAAAAAATCTTGGAAAAAAATAAAAACCTTAAAATATTGGGAAGTATCGTTTTCTTCATTTAAAAACAGTTAAAACAGTGAAAAACAGTCAAAAAACAGTTAAAAAACAGTTAAAAACCGTTAAAACAGCACGTAGTTTACATCCCAGTAATAGTTGAGTATCACAACTTGTATATGTCTGTAAACAGCTACGAACCTTACAACGTACTCAGATTATCCATAAATGTCAGTGGTAATTATCATACATTGTATATCATCACATTAATGGAATTTATGGAAGAATATTTTCCCCTTTCCACAAATCTTTACACTGTCTTCCCCGAAATTTCTACAAGGCTCTGGACAGTCACCTGAAGTCAGTACCTGATCAGCCGGGCTGTAGTTCGTACGTCGGTTAAAGTGCGGCCAACAGTAAAAGCCTGGTTGATCAGGCCCTGATCCACCATGAGGCTTGGTCACAGACCGGGCCGAGGGGGCGTTGACCCCCGAAACCCTCTCCAGGTATACTCTAGGTATACCATCCTGTCTCACATGAACTCTGCCACCACCTCCACTCTTCTTACCATACATATGTTCCGAGTACCACAAAACCGTGAATAATTTATTATTCACCGAATAAAAAACACTAACTGACTGCCATTATGTCCAGACTGTTGCTGGGACTGAACTTGGGAGATGGACTAGAGTAGTATATTTGAGAACTGTCTTTAACGGGAGAGGGAGAGCCAAGGCTTCAACCAGCTGCTGGGAATAAAGAACATCATCCTAACGTTCCGGAGTGTGAAACACCATCATCGGTGGCCCGGTGGCCTGGTGGCTAAAGCTCCCACTTCACACACGGAGGGCCCGGGTTCGATTCCCGGCGGGTAGAAACATTTCGACACGTTTCCTTACACCTGTTGTCCTGTTCACCTAGCAGCAAATAGGTACCTGGGTGTTAGTCGACTGGTGTGGGTCGCATCCTGGGGGACAAGATTAAGGACCCCAATGGAAATAAGTTAGACAGTCCTCGATGACGCACTGACTTTCTTGGGTTATCCTGGGTGGCTAACCCCCTGGGGTTAAAAATCCAAACGAAATCTTATCTCTTAATCTTATCTTATCAGTGCTAAAACAATGAAGAACAATTACCCGGCGGAATAGCTGATTTATATAAACAACTAAAATATTTTGTATTAGTCATAATAAATACAAATGATGACTAAGGTAGAGAAAAATGAACCTAACAACGACACAATAACCAAACATTAGACGACCTTTTAAATAGATATGATTAATCACCTGATGACTGTTGATGAACCAGGACACAGCTGGCACCGGATGAGCCCTCAGTATGGTACAGCTGGCTGCCAGCACCTCGCCAGGGTAGTACCTGATCTTGTAGCCGGCTATCAGCGGCCCCGTGTCCGGCGGGTCTGTCGGCCACAGGGTTCAAATTCAAATTCAATTCAAAGTTTATTCTCTATAAGGATTACAATGCTGAGTTTACAGAAATTTGGTTATTGTTTGGTTTACATGTAGTAAAATTGTGATTACAGAGTGTACCACTAGAACGCTTAGCATGGCTAGGCATTTCGGGCATACTTAGTTTTATTCTTAATTGTAAAATATTACAAATTATGAGGTAAGTTGGTATTATGGCTAAGTGACTAAATACTAGTTTGTGAGTTTAGCAATGTGAATGCTTTTGTTTTGGCACAGTACATAGTTTCATGAATCACAGGATTCATTATTTTAAGACTGAGATTAATATTTCTGTTTATGGTCAAATGAGTGAGTGAGTGTAAGTGTGAACCACCAGGTGGTATTCGTGTAGTTAGTTGACGGGGTGTATCAGGGAGATAAGATGTTTTCTAATGGTAGTTTTGAAGGTGATGAATGTGTCTGCAGTTCTAGAGTTCTCAGGTAGGGTATTCCAGATTTTAGGGCCTTTGACATACATTGAATTTTTGTAAAGGTTTAGTCGGACACGGGGAATGTCGTAGAGATGTTTGTGTCTGGTGTTATGCCTGTGGGTTCTGTCACAACTATCAAGAAAGCGTTTTAGGTCAAGGTTGATATTAGAGTTTAAGGCCCTGTAGATGTAGATTGCACAGTAGTAAGTGTGGATGTACTGAACTGGGAGTAAGTTTAGATCTATGAAGAGTGGGGGGGGGGGTGTTGCCAGGGATGGGATTTAGTGATTATTCTTACTGCAGCTTTTTGTTGGGTTATTATTGGCTTTAGGTGTGTTGCTGCAGTTGATCCCCAAGCACAAATAGCATAGGTGAGGTATGGATAAATAAGTGAGTGGTATAGTGTGAGAAGGGCATTTTGCGGCACGTAGTATCGTATCTTGGAGAGGATCCCAACCGTTTTGGATACTTTTTTGGCTATATGCTGGATATGGGTGCTGAAATTCAGGTTGTTGTCAAGGTATAAGCCTAGGAATTTTCCCCCATTATTTCTGGTAATTAGAGTGTTGTCAATCTTAATGTTAATTTGTGCATCTCCTGCTCTGCTACCAAACATAATATAGTAGGTTTTGTCAGTGTTAAGCGTAAGTTTATTGGCTGTCATCCAAGTCGATATTTTAATCAGCTCCTCATTCACAATGGTGTTGAGGGTGGCAAGATTAGGGTGAGAGATGACATAAGTCGTGTCATCAGCAAAGAGAATGGGTTTCAGGTGTTGGGATACGTTTGGAAGGTCATTGATGTATATGAGGAAGAGCAGGGGACCAAGGACACTTCCCTGCGGAACTCCAGTATCAAGTGGCCGTGTTGCTGATGCTGTGTCTTTAATTAATGGTGACGTACTGATACCTAATAGTAATGTAAGATTTGAAATAAGCAAGCGCATGGCCTCTTATACCGTAGTGATCAAGTTTGTGGAGTAGGATGTCGTGGTCTACTGTGTCAAAAGCTTTTCTTAGGTCAATAAAAATTCCTAGTGGATATTCCTTATTTTCCAATGCTGTGTAAAGCAGATCTAGCATTTTTATGATTGCATCATTAGTGCTTTTATTTTTCCTGAATCCAAACTGGCAGGGGTTGAGTATGTTTTGAGCCGTTATAAATGAATACAATCTCCTGTGCACGAGTTTCTCAAAGATTTTGGATAGCAATGGTAAGTTAGATATTGGCCTATAGTTGTTTAAGTCTGTAGGGTCACCACCTTTATGTATTGGTGTAACCCTTGCCATCTTGAGTAGTTTCGGGAAGGTGCTAGTCTCTATTGACTTGTTAAAAAGTAATGAAATAGCATGCGAAAGGACATGGGCCACTCGCTTGTACAGTAATGGTGGGACATGAGACAGATTCCCCCGAGTTATTTTTAAGTGACTTTATGATCTCAATGACTTCCGTGGCTCAGTTGGTGCAAGATAGGAAGGAATTAGGGGAAATTTCCATCTAGGTAGTCCCCGGCATGGGCATTGGTATGTGGGATTTTACTGGCGAGATTAGATCCTATGTTTGAGAAGAAGTCGTTTATCTTGTTAGCTGTGTCAGTGGGATGTAGTGGTGTTTCATTAGGGTTAGTTAGGACAATATTCTTGGTTTTTTCGAAAGTTTTGATTTTTTCCTTGAGTGAAATTGGATACATCGTCTGTGTGTTGCTACTTTGTTTTATGTGAAAGTTACAAAGTGGGAACAAAAACTACGTTTCCCTTCCAAGGTGTCAGAGAGAAAGAGAGAGAGAGAGAGAGAGAGAGAGAGAGAGAGAGAGAGAGAGAGAGAGAGAGAGAGAGAGAGAGAGAGAGAGAGAGAGAGAGAGAGAGAGAACATGCACTTACCTACGATAGTGAGATTGGCAGGTACCAGGTGCTGAGAGAAGCTAGGAAAGTCTGCCACGGCCTCACAGGTGTATGACCCAGTGGCTGCTACCCTTACCCGCTCAAGCACCACGTGCCCCAGTCCTCCGCTGCCTTCCTAAGTGACATGAGATAACTATAATCCGTCCGCCTAGCAAGAGCTAGTTCACTGGCTCCAGCAAGCCAGCTTTTGCTAGGCGGGTACTTGCTAGAAGCAACCTCAATGTTTCGACAGTGAATATATCAATCAAAGACCTCACCACGAAGCGAAGTCCCACACCTCTAACTTTCACAGCAGGCATCTACACCATCCCCTGTGGATACTGTTCCAAGAAATATGAAGGGAAAACAGGCAGAAATCTTTGAGTTCGCCTAAATGAACATCGAAACGCCAGCAACAGAGACGACTTAAGTAAGCCTATGTCCTCCACATGGACTCCACGGAGCATCTGATGCACTGGAATGAAACACAACTCGTCCATACTGAACATGATCTTAGACGCCGATGATGTCTGGAAGCCTCGCTAATCGCCGTCACCGACACCATGGAACATAATACTGGAAGCTATAAAATAAAAAAAAAGAATACAGGCATACATGATACTCAGCCAGACAAAACTCAACGTGCCTCACAAACCGGGACCGAAACGTTCTATAATAAATATGTCCTAGTGTTTGCTCAAGTGTTTTTTTAAACCAGTTTGTTGGCATCAGTTACCAAGGTTTATACCATTATTAAATGTTTCGTAAATCTTTATTAAATAACTTGAATCTAGTGTTGTGAGTTCTATCTTAGAAAGACATTTTCAGAAGCCTATCTATACTCCCTTTATTTATTCATACAACAATACAGGACCAAAATGTACATTTTATAATGAAGTATAACCTTCGCTACACTACTAGTGAACATAGAGGATTAGCATTTACAAAGATTAGAATCGTTATGGACACGTCCTGTGACGACCTTGTCAATCATTTTAAAACTTCCTACCTTGAGAGTGAGGCCGGGGAGGGGGAAGAGGGAGACCAGAGCGACGGAGGAAGTAGTAGCGGTACTACGGTAGAACTGAGCCCCATCCTTCCACCAGGCGAGGGAGTAGAGCTGTCCAGGCCAGGGATTTACCCAGCACCTCAGGGACACATCCTTCCCCGCCTGCGCCTCCACAGGGACTTCCACGCCCCGGATGTATACTCCATGCGCCTCTGTTGTAACAGGGAGTGACTTGTAGGGTGTAATGGGAACGAGTAAGGAGTGGGGCTGGTCTGTAGGCTGCTGCCTCGTATGACTTTAATATTCTTATTTTGCACCTCATGCTCATCCCTTGGGTGGTAGTCGAGTAGTCAAAAGATTACAGAGGCAAGAAATGGGTCCAGGGACTTGGCCGCAAAGTTTTGATAGCTGAACGAGTTACAGTGGTAATGAACTGTTCCCTCCAGCCGGAGGGCCCAAGAAAGAAGACAGAAGAAAGAAGAAGATGAACGACACCCCCAACCGGGGGCCACAGCCGGGTCACCATACGGAGAAGACCCGGGCCGGAAGTACCGGCAAACCTCTAATGAATGAATGAACTATATACATGTTTATATCTGACCACAATCGAAATGAGTTATTTATGCAGACCTGAATTACGCCACACACACACAAAATGGCAATGTGTTATTTACAGTGAACAAAGTCAGGGTATCGGCGCTGTATGACCCTTGTAGAAAAAAAAAACTATACCACGGGTGGGGTTTGAACCCGCGGTAAGAGAATCTCAAAACGCCAGACCGTCGCGTTCGTGGTATGGTTTGTTTGCAATCGTGTCATTACGATTTCGTGAGACCCTTGTAGGTTTCGCGCTTCTTTTTGATAATAATAATAATAATAATAATAATAATAATAATAATAATAATAATAATAATAATAATATAATAATAATAATAATAATAATAATAATAATAATAATAATAATAATAATATAATAATAATAATAATAATAATAATAATAATAATAATAATAATAATAATAATAATAATAATAATAATAATAATAATAATAATAATGTCAGGGTATTTCTCCAGAATGGTCTGTAATATACCACTGTGGATAAAATACTTTGACATTTCTTGAACATTTCTGAGTTATCTCTAGGTTCATTATCTTTTTGGCATTCCAGCACATAATGACGCAAGGTATGACAATTGCGCATTTAGCAAAGTTTACATTTAGTTTGGTCTACCTCAGCTGGTGGTGGTGATTTAACCTGCCAAAGATACTTGTAACCCAGCCGGAGCCGGGCAGTTGTGACATCCAAGAGTCTGCTTATTTTGTTGGATGCACCATAGACATGTGGTTCCTCCTGCATGATAGACATGTGGTTCCTCCTGCATGATAGACATGTGGCTCCTCCTGCATGATAGACATGTGGCTCCTGCATGATAGACATGTGGCTCCTAATGCATGATAGACATGTGGCTCCTCCTGCATGATAGACATGTGGCTCCTCCTGCATGATAGACATGTGGCTCCTCCTGCATGATAGACATGTGGCTCCTGCATGATAGACATGTGGCTCCTCCTGCATGATGGAATGATGATAGATGGACTGACTGGTGTCAGTCTCCCTCAGTCTCAAGTGAATAAAGTTCAGTTGAATTATTATTATAATCAAAAAGAAGCGCTAAGCCACAAGGACTGCTAACTGCTAACTGACAGCCTTGATGGATGCACTTTAATAACACTTAAATATACCGGCTTAGTCACGCAATATATATAAAAAATGTGATACTTCTCTATACACAGCAGTTTTATAAGTGGGTTAACCAAGAGCTGAGACCACTCGCAGAGCATATAAAGCAGTTTAGCCAGGACACTCGTGGACTTGTAAATGCCCAGCAGTCTGTTCGAGCTCCAGAGACCTATACACACACATCGGGGCCAGGAGCTTGGACTCGACCCATGCAACCTCAACTAGGTGAGTACACACACACACTTTTCTCTCTCTCTCTCTCTCTCTCTCTCTCTCTCTCTCTCTCTCTCTCTCTCTCTCTCTCTCTCTCTCTCTCTCTCTCTCTCACACACACACACAGCATTCCCTCAACCCTTACCACCCCACACCAACCAAACACAATAACAAGAGCGGAGTCACACTCCACATCCACAGTCCCCACCCCTCCCAGCACTAATACTGCCACACCAGCAGACTACCATAATATTCAGGCCTGCCTACCACACCCACAACCAGAACCAACACTTCTCACCTCCCAGAACATAGTCCTAGAAAGGAAGCTGAAGTTGTGGTACACCAACGCAGATGGCATTACAAATAAGAGTGAGGAGTAGCAAGAAAGAATCACTGAGGCATCCCTGGATATCATAGCAATCACAGAGACAAAGCTCACAGAAGTAATAACAGACGCAATCTTCCTGTCTGGTTATCAGATCCTGAGGAAAGACAGGAGGGGCAGAGGGGAGAAAGGAGTTGCACTGCTCATCAGGAACCAATGGGCTTTTCAGGAGATAGGAGGACTAGTCAGAGGACTAACGGATAACTACATGGTAGGAGCACTGCATACTGGGGGCCCACAAGTGATGGTAGCAGTGATGTACAACCCTTCACAGAACAACAGGAGGTCAAGACAGAAATATGATGAGAACAACAGAGTGATGATGGACACACTAGCCGACATTGCCAGAAGAGCCCATATGAGCAAGGTAAAGTCACTTATCATGGGGGGATTTCAACCATAAGGAAATTGACTGGGAGAATCTAGAGCCGCATGGGGAACCAAAGACATGGTGAGGCAAGATGCTGAAGGCAGTACTAGAAAACGTCATGTACCAACATGTTATGGACACAACCAAAGAGAGAGGAGATGACAAACCAACAAGGCTAGACCTCATGTTCACCTTGATTAGTTCAGACATACAAGATATCACACATGAAAGCCCTCTAGGTACTAGTGACTATGCGGTCTTGAGTTTTGAGTACATAGTGGAGTTAACAATGGAGAGTGAAGCAGTGCTAGAAGGACAGGAAAAGCTCAACTTCCAAAAAGGGGACTACACAAGTATGCGGCAATTCCTACATGAGGTGCAGTGGGCAAACGAGCAGTGGGCAAGACGATGGAATACGTGACCACAAAACGCAGAAAGGCAGTAGAGAAGTTCGTACCGAAGGGCAACAGAAAGAATGGGAAGGCCAGAGTGAGCCCATGATTTACCAAGAGGTGTGGAGAGGCCAAAGCTAAGTGAGCAAGATCATGGAAAAAGTTTAGAAGCAAAGGACCCAGGAAAACAGGGAGTTGAGTCGAAGAACCAGAAACGAATATGCATGAATAAGGAGAGAAGCCCTGCGTCAGTACGTCAACGACATAGCATCAAAAGCCAAATCTGACCCAAAGTTGTTATATTGCCACATTACAAGAAAAACAGCAGTCAAGGATCAGGTAATCAGGTTGAGGAAGGAAGGAGAGCTCACAGAGAATGACCAGGAAGTATGTAAAGAGCTCAGCTCAAGATTCAGAAAGGTAGGCATTCACAGTGGAGACAGAGAGGCTCTCAGAAAACCAAAGTGGTAGGGTGCACTAGCAAGTGCTGGACACTGCACACAATCGAGGATGAGGAGAAGAAACTGCTAGGGAACTAGATACCTCGAAGGCGGTGGGCCCAGATAATATCTCTCCTTGGGTCCTGAGAGAGTGAGCAGATGCTTTGTGTGCACCTCTAACAACAATCTTCAATAAATCTATCGAAAAAGAACAACTGCTTGAGGTGTGGATGACAGCAAATGTAGTCCCGACTTTTAAGGAGAAAGACAGGCTGCACTAAACTACTGATCGGTGTCGCTGACATGTATGTAAAGTTATGGAGAAGATTATCAGGAAAAGAGTGGTGGAGCGCCTAGAACGGAATGGCCTAAAACATGACAACCAGCACTGCGCCAGGGAAGGGAAATCCTGCATCATGAACTTACTGGAGTTCAATGACAAGGCAACAGAAGTAAGACAGGAGAGAGAGGGATGGGTAAACTGCATCTTCTTGGGCTGTAAAAAGGCTTTCGACACAGTTCCACGCAAGAGACTCATTGAAAAACTAGAGGAACTGGCAGGAATAGGAGGAAAAGGTACTGCAGTGGATAAGGGAATACCTGACAGGCGGGAAACAACGTGTGTCTCTCCGAGACGAGGTGCCAGAGTGGGTGAATGTGTCGAGTGGGGTTCCACAAGGGTCAGTACTAGGTCCGGTGCTGTTTTTGGTATATGTGAATGACATGACGGAAGGGATAGATTCAGAAGTGTCCCTGTTTGCAGATGATGTGAAGTTAGTGAGAAGAATTAAATCGGTCGAGGATCAGGCAGGACTACAAAGAGACCTGGACAGGCTACAAGCCTGGTCCAGCAACTGGCTCCTTGAATTTAACCCTGCCAAATGCAAAGTCATGAAGATTGGGGAAGGGCAAAGAAGACCGCAGACATAGTATAATCTAGGTGGCCAAAGACTCCAAACCTCACTCAAGGAAAAAGATCTGGGGGTGAGTATAATACCGAGCATATCTCCTGAGGCGCACATCAATCAGATAACTGCTGCAGCATACGGGCGCCTGGCAAACCTAAGAGTAGTGTTCCGGTACCTCACTAAAGAATCGTTCAAGACTCTGTGCACCATATACGTCAGGCCCATATTGGAATACGCGACACCAATTTGGAATCCACACCCGGTCCAGCACGTCAAGAAATTAGAGAAAGTGCAAAGGTTTGCAACAAGACTAGTCCCAGAGCTAAGGGGATTGATCTATGAAGAAAGGTTAAGGGAAATCGGCCTGACTACACTGGAGGTCAGGAGGGTCAGGGGAGACATGATAACGACATATAAAATACTGCGCGGAATTGTCAAGGTGGACAAAGACAGGATGTTCCAGAGATGGCACACAGAAACAAGGGGTCACAATTGGAAATTGAAGACTCAGATGAGTCAAAGGGATGTTAGGAAGTACTTCTTCAGTCATAGAGTTGTCAGGAAGTCGAATAGCCTAGAAAGTGAACCATACATAGTTTTAAGACGAGGTTAGATGAAGCTCATTGAACAGGGAGAGAGAGAACCTAGTAACAAACAGTGAAGAGGAGGGACCAGGAGCTATGAATCGACCCCTGCAACAACAAATAGGTGAGTACACATACACACACACACGTACATTCATACACACACACACACACACACACATACACACACGTACGTACATTAGCGTACAGGTAAAGTGTGGCCCACACACTGTTGACAGGTAGTATACCAAACGATGTAAAATCTTAGTAGATAGTGAAAACCTCACCTTCAACATAGCAGAAGAACACGGAGAGTGTGAAAATAACCATAGTTGGATGACTGAGGTTCACTGCACGTCTGAGACAACCATAACTGGATGACTGAGGTTCACTGCACGTCTGAGACAACCATGACTGGATGACTGAGGTTCACTGCACGTCTGAGACAACCATGACTGGATGACTGAGGTTCACTGCACGTCTGAGACAACCATAACTGGATGACTGAGGTTCACTGCACGTCTGAGACAACCATAACTGATGACTGAGATGACTGAGGTTGAGGTTCACTGCACGTCTGACAACCATAACTGACAACCATAACTGGATGACTGAGGTTCACTGCACGTCTGAACAACCATAACTGACAACTGCATAACTGGATGACTGAGGTTCACTGCACGTCTGAGACAACCATGATGACTGAGATGACTGAGGTTCACTGCACGTCTGAGACAACCATAACTGGATGACTGAGGTTCACTGCACGTCTGAGACAACCATAACTGGATGACTGAGGTTCACTACACGTCTGAGACAACCATGACTGGATGACTGAGGTTCACTGCACATCTGCTGAGGTTCACTGCACGTCTGAGACAACCATGACTGGATGACTGAGGTTCACTGCACGTCTGAGACAACCATAACTGGATGACTGAGGTTCACTGCACGTCTGAGACAACCATAACTGGATGACTGAGGTTCACTGCACGTCTGCGACAACCATAACTGGATGACTGAGGTTCACTGCACGTCTGAGACAACCATGACTGGATGACTGAGGTTCACTGCACGTCTGCCACAACCATGACTGGATGACTGAGGTTCACTGCACGTCTGAGACAACCATGACTGGATGACTGAGGTTCACTGCACGTCTGAGACAACCATGACTGGATGACTGAGGTTCACTGCACGTCTGAGACAACCATGACTGGATGACTGAGGTTCACTGCACGTCTGCCACAACCATGACTGGATGACTGAGGTTCACTGCACGTCTGAGACAACCATGACTGGATGACTGAGGTTCACTGCACGTCTGAGACAACCATGACTGGATGACTGAGGTTCACTGCACGTCTGAGACAACCATGACTGGATGACTGAGGTTCACTGCACGTCTGAGACAACCATGACTGGATGACTGAGGTTCACTGCACGTCTGAGACAACCATGACTGGATGACTGAGGTTCACTGAGACAGACTCTCACGTTAATCCCTCTCGTCTGGTGTCAAGAGGGAATCAGACAACTGCGCTCACTCCGTTAATGCGAGGCGAGGGAACAGTTGGCCTGATCCAAGCCAAAAAAAAAAAAATGGTCCTTGATCCAAGGAATCTGAGCTATCTTTTCCATCCTTGCATCAAACCCTGCGGGTTTAGCCCTCTCTCATGAATATTAACAACCATGTTATTAATATCTGTACGATGTGGAGCGTATAGAAATTAATTCTGTGAACCTTTCCCCCTCCCATCACCACCTCTGCCCCTCCCATCACCACCTCTGCCCCTCCCATCACCACTTCTGCCCCTCCCATTACCACTGCCCCTCCCATCACCAGCTCTACCCCTCCCATCACCACCCCTCCTCTCCCATCACCACCTCTGCCCCTACCATCACCACCTCTACCCCTCCCATCACCACCTCTGCCCCTCCCATCACCACCTCTGCCCCTCCCATCACCACCTCTGCCCCTATCATCACCACCTCTGCCCCTCCCATCACCACCTCTGCCCCTCCCATCACCACCTCTGCCCCTCCCATCACCACCTCTGCCCCTCCCATCACCACCTCTACCCCTCCCATCACCACCCCTCCTCTCCCATCACCACCTCTGCCCCTCCCATCACCACCTCTACCCCTCCCATCACCACCTCTGCCCCTCCCATCACCACCTCTGCCCCTCCCATCACCACCTCTGCCCCTCCCATCACCACCTCTGCCCCTCCCATCACCACCTCTGCCCCTCCCATCACCACCGCTGGCCCTCCCATCACCACCTGCCCCTCCCATCACCACCTCTGGCCCTCCCATCACCACCTCTGCCCCTCCCATCACCACCTCTGCCCCTCCCATCACTACCTCTGCCCCTCCCATCACGACCTCTGCCCCTCCCATCACCACCTCTGCCCCTCCCATCACCACCTCTGCCCCTCCCATCACCACCTCTGCCCCTCCCATCACCACCTCTGCCCCTCCCATCACCACCTCTGCCCCTCCCATCACCACGTCTGCCCCTCCCATCACCACCACTGCCCCTATCATCACCACCTCTGCCTCTCCCATCACCACCTCTACCCCTCCCATCACCACCCCTCCTCTCCCATCACCACCTCTGCCCCTCCCATCACCACTTCTGCCCCTCCCATCACTACCTCTGCCCCTCCCATCACCACCTCTGCCCCTCCCATCACCACCTCTGCCCCTCCCATCACCACCCCTCCCCTCCCATCACCTCTGCCCCTCCCATCACCACTTCTGCCCCTCCCATCACCACTTCTGCCCCTCCCATCACCAATTCTGCCCCTCCCATCACCACCTCTGCCCCTCCCATCACCACCTCTACCCCTCCCATCACCACCCCTCCTCTCCCATCACCACCTCTGCCCCTCCCATCACCACTTCTGCCCCTCCCATCACCACCTCTGTCCCTCCCAGCACCACCTCTGCCCCTACCATCACCACCTCTACCCCTCCCATCACCACCCCTCCTCTCCCATCACCACCTCTGCCCCTCCCATCACCACTTCTGCCCCTCCCATCACCACCTCTGCCCCTCCCATCACCACCTCTGCCCCTCCCATCACCACCTCTACCCCTCCCATCACCACCCCTCCTCTCCCATCACCACCTCTGCCCCTCCCATCACCACCTCTACCCCTCCCATCACCACCCCTCCTCTCCCATCACCACCTCTGCCCTCCCATCACCACCCCTCCTCTCCCATCACCACCTCGGCCCCTCCCATCACCACCTCTCCCCTACCATCACCACATCTACCCTCCCATCGTCACCTTTCCCCACTCACCTCTCCCCTCCCATCACCACCTCTGCCCCTCCCATCACCATCTCTAACCCTCCCATCACCACCACTCCTCTCCCATCACCACCTCTGCCCCTCCCATCACCACCTCTACCCCTCCCATCACCACCCCTCCTCTCCCATCACCACCTCTGCCCCTCCCATCACCACTTCTGCCCCTCCCATCACCACCTCTGCCCCTCCCATGAGCACCTCTGCCCCTCCCATCACCACCTCTGCCACTCCCATCACCACCTCTACCCCTCCCATCACCACCCCTCCTCTCCCATCACCACCTCTGCCCCTCCCATCACCACCTCTACCCCTCCCATCACCACCTCTGCCCCTCCCATCACCACCTCTGCCCCTCCCATCACCACCTCTGCCCCTCCCATCACCACCTCTGGCCCTCCCATCACCACCTGTGCCCCTCCCATCACCACCTCTACCCCTCCCATCACCACCCCTCCTCTCCCATCACCACCTCTGCCCCTCCTCCTCCCTTCACCACCTCTGCCCCTCCCATCACCACCTCTGCCCCTCCCATCACCATCACCCTCCTCTCCCATCACCACCTCTGCCCCTCCCATCACCACCTGTGCCCCTCCCATCACCACCTCTATCACCCCTCCCATCACCACCTCTGCCCCTCCCATCACCACCTCTGCCCCTCCCATCACCACCTCTGCCCCTCCCATCACCACCTCTTCCCCTCCCATCACCACCTCTATCCCCTCCCATCACCACCTCTGCCCCTCCCATCACCACCCCTCCTCTCCCATCACCACCTCTGCCCCTCCCATCACCACCTCTACCCCTGCCATCACCACCCCTCTGCCCCTCACCATCATCACACCTCTGTCCCCTCCCATCACCACCTCTGCCCCTCCCATCACCACCTCTGCCCCTCACCACTTCATCCCCTCTGCCCCCCATCACCATCACCACCTCTGCCACTCCCACCTCTCCCTCCCATCACCACCTCTGCCCCTCCCGTCACCATCCTCTGCCCCTCCCATCACCACCTCTGCCCCTCCCATCACCACCTCTACCCCTCCCATCACTACCCCTCCTCTCCCATCACCACCCCTGCCCCTCCCATCACCACCTCTGCCCCTCCCATCACCACCTCTGCCCCTCCCATCACCACCTCTACCCCTCCCATCACCACCCCTCCTCTCCCATCACCACCTCTGCCCCTCCCATCACCACCTCTGCCCCTCCCATCACCACCTCTGCCCCTCCCATCACCACCTCTGCCCCTCCCATCACCACCTCTACCCCTCCCATCACCACCCCTCCTCTCCCATCACCACCCCTGCCCCTCCCATCACCACCTCTACCCCTCCCATCACCACCTCTGCCCCTCCCATCACCACCTCTGCCCCTCCCATCACCACCTCTGCCCCTCCCATCACCACCTCTGCCCCTCCCATCACCACCTCTGCCCCTCCCATCACCACCTCTGCCCCTCCCATCACCACCTCTACCCCTCCCATCACCACCCCTCCTCTCCCATCACCACCTCTGCCCCTCCCATCACCACCTCTGCCCCTCCCATCACCACCTCTGCCCCTCCCATCACCACCTCTACCCCTCCCATCACCACCCCTCCTCTCCCATCACCACTTCTGCCCCTTCCATCACCACCTCTGCCCCTCCCATCACCACCTCTCCCCTCCCATCACCACATCTCCCCTCCCATCACCACATCTCCCCTCCCATCACCACCTCTGCCCCTCCCATCACCACATCTGCCCCTCCCATCATCACCTCTCCCCTCCCATCATCACCTCTCCCCTCCCATCACCACCTCTCCCCTCCCATCACCACATCTCCCCTCCCATCACCACATCTCCACTCCCATCATCACCTCTCCCCTCCCATCATCACCTCTCCCCTCCCATCACCACCTCTCCCCTCCCATCACCACATCTCCCCTCCCATCATTACATCTCCCCTTCCATCATCACCTCTCCCCTCCCATCACCACATCTCCCCTCCCATCACCACATCTCTCCCATCACCACATCTCCCCTCCCATCACCACATCTCCTCTCCCATCACCACATCTCCTCTCCCATCACCACATCTCCCCTCCCATCACCACATCTCCCCTCCCATCACCACATCTCCTCTCCCATCACCACCTCTCCCCTCCCATCACCACATCTCTCCCATCACCACATCTCCTCTCCTATCACCACCTCTCCCCTCCCATCACCACATCTCCTCTCCCATCACCACATCTCCCCTCCCATCACCACATCTCGTCTCCCATCACCACATCTCAACTCCCATCACCACATCTCCTCTCCCATCAACACCTCTCCCCTCCCATCACCACATCTCCTCTCCCATCACCACCTCTCCCCTCCCATCACCACATCTGCCCCACCCATCACCACCTCTGCCCCTCCCATCACCACATCTGCCCCTCCCATCACCACCACTACCCCTCCCATCACCACATCTCCTCTCCCATCACCACCTCTGCCCCTCCCATCACCACCTCTACCCCTCCCATCACCACCTCTGCCCCTCCCATCACCACCTCTGCCACTCCCAACACCACCTCGGCCCCTCCCATCACCACCTCTGCCCCTCCCATCACCACCTCTGCCCCTCCCATCACCACCTCTGCCCCTCCTCACCACCTCTAGCCATCACCACCCCTCTTCCCATCACCACCTCTGCCACTCCCATCACCACCTCTGCCCCTCCCATCACCACCTCTGCCACTCCCATCACCACATCTGCCCTCCCATCTCCACCTCTGCCCTCCCATCACCACCTCTGCCCCTCCCATCACCACATCTACCCCTCCCATCACCACCCCTCCTCTCCCATCACCACCTCTGCCCCTTCCATCACCACCTCTGCCCCTCCCATCACCACCTCTCCCCTCCCATCACCACATCTCCTCTCCCATCACCACATCTCCCCTCCCATCACCACATCTCCCCTCCCATCACCACATCTCCCCTCCCATCACCACATCTCCCCTCCCATCACCACATCTCCCCTCCCATCACCACCTCTCCCCTCCCATCACCACATCTCCCCTCCCATCACCACATCTCCCCTCCCATCACCACATCTCCTCACTCAGGTTATTATTATTTCATGAATATAAGATCTCATTAAGTAATAAGTGAATAAATTACTTCCTGTGACCATAACAATATAATAATAATCTTTATTTCAACCAGTACATGTACAAGGTATACAGATCATAGTTGACATCAGTAACATACTACTGTATAAAAAGCCGCTTGTTATGCTGAGCATTTCCCGCAAATTAGGTCAGTTTTGTTCCAGGATGCGACCCACACTAGCGACCCACGACTAGCTCCCGGGTTCCCATTTTACTGAGTATACTTGGAGAGGGTTTCGGGGGTCAACGCCCCCGCGTTCCGGTCTCTGACCAGGCTTCATGGTGAATCAGGGCCTGATCAACCAGGCTGTTGCTGTTGGCCGAACGCAACCCGACGTACGACCCACAGCCCGGTTGGTCTGGTACTGACTTTAGGTACTCGTCCAGCTCCTTCTTGAAGACAGCCAGGGGTCTATTGGGAGGCAGTTGAACAGTCTTGGTAGTGGTAGTGGCACCCCTGCTTTTCATTGGGGGATGTTGCATCGTCTGCCAAGTCTTTTGCTTTCTTAGGGAGTGATTTTCGTGTGCAAATTTGGTACTAAGGGTCCTAAGAAGCAAGACCGCCACTCATCTAGAAACTCATCAATTACACAACCCAGGGCAACATGGGTTTAGAACAGGCCGCTCCTGTCTCAACTATTGGATCACTACGACACTGTCCTAGATGCACTAGAAGACAAAAAGAATGCAAATGTAATATATACAGACTTTGCAAAAGCCTTCGACAAGTGTGACCATGGCGTAATAGCGCACAAAATGCGTGCTAAAGGAATAACAGGAAAAGTTGGTAGATGGATCTATAATTTCCTCACAAAGAGTAGTAGTCAACAGAGTAAAGTCCAAGGCAGCTACGGTGAAAAGCTCTGTTCCACAAGGCACTACTCGCTCCCATCTTGTTTCTCATCCTCATATCTGACATAGACAAGGATGTCAGGCACAGCACCGTGTCTTCCTTTGCAGATGACACCCGAATCTGCATGACAGTGTCTTCCATTGCAGACACTGCAAGGCTCCAGGCGGACATCAACCAAATCTTTCAGTGGGCTGCAGAAAACAATATGAAGTTCAACGATGAGAAATTTCAATTACTCAGACATGGTAAACACAAGGAAATTAAAACTTCATCAGAGTACAAAACAAATTCCGGCCACATAATAGAGCGAAAAACCAACGTCAAAGACCTGGGAGTGATCATGTCGGAGGATCTCACCTTCATGGACCATAATATTGTATCAATCGCACCTGCTAGAAAAATGACAGGATGGACAATGAAAACCTTCAAAACTAGGGATGCCAAGCCCATGATGACACTCTTCAGGTCACTTGTTCTATCTAGGCTGGAATATTGATGCACATTAACAGCACCTTTCAAGGCAATTGAAATTGCTGACCTACAAAATGTACAGAGAACCTTCACGGCGCGCATAACGGAGATAAAACACCTCAATTACTGGGAGCGCTTGAGGTTCCTGAAACTGTATTCCCTGGAACGCAGGCGGGAGAGATACATGATTATATACACCTGGAAAATCCTAGAGGGACTAGTACCGAACTTGCACACGAAAATCACTCACAACGAAAGCAAAAGACTTGGCAGACGATGCAACATCCCCCCAATGAAAAGCAGGGGTGTCACTAGCACGTTAAGAGACAATACAATAAGTGTCAGGGGCCCGAGACTGTTCATCTGCCTCCCAGCATACATAAGGGGGATTACCAATAGACCCCTGGCTGTCTTCAAGCAGGCACTGGACAAGCACCTTAAGTCGGTACCTGACCAGCCGGACTGTGGCTTGTACGTTGGTTTGCGTGCAGCCAGCAGTAACAGCCTGGTTGTTAGGTAAGACACATATGCAACAGTTAGGTATCTTTATTTCGAAACGTTTCGCCTACACAGTAGGCTTCTTCAGTCGAGTACAGAAAAGTTGATAGAAGCAGAAGAGACTTGAAGACGATGTAATCATTCCATCACCCTTAAAGTTTTGAGGTGGTCAGTCCCTCAGTCTGGAGAAGAGCATTGTTCCAAAGTCTGAAACAATATTGTTGACTCCTGGAACTCTCTCCAGGTAAACTCCAGGTAAACTAATCCCTCTAGGATTTTCCAAGTGTATACAGTGATGTATCTCTCTCTCCTGCGTTCTAGGGAGTACAGGTTCAGGAACTTCAAGCGCTCCCAGTAATTGAGGTGTTTTATCTCTGTTATGCGCGCCGTGAAGGTTCTCTGTACATTTTCTAGGTCAGCAATTTCACCTGCCTTGAAAGGTGCTGTTAGTGCGCAGCAATATTCCAGCATAGATAGAACAAGCGACCTGAAGAGTGTCATCATGGGTTTGGCATCCCTAGTTTTGAAGGTTCTCATTATCCATCCTGTTATTTTTCTAGCAGATGTTTCCCTGGAGTTTACCTGGAGAGAGTTTCGGGGGTCAACGCCCCCGCGGCCCGGTCTGTGACCAGGCCTCCTGGTGGATCAGCGCCTGATCAACCAGGCTGTTGCTGCTGGTTGCACGCAAACCAACGTACGAGCCACAGCCCGGCTGATCAGGAACTGACTTTAGGTGCTTGTCCAGTGCCAGCTTGAAGACTGCCAGGGGTCTGTTGGTAATCCCCCTTATGTATGCTGGGAGGCAGTTGAACAGTCTTGGGCCCCTGACACTTATTGTATGGTCTCTTAACGTGCTAGTGACACCCCTGCTTTTCATTGGGGGGATGGTGCATCGTCTGCCAAGTCTTTTGCTTTCGTAGTGGGTGAATTTCGTGTGCAAGTTCGGTACTAGTCCCTCTAGGATTTTCCAGGTGTATATAATCATGTATCTCTCCCGCCTGCGTTCCAGGGAATACAGGTTTAGGAACCTCAAGCGCTCCCAGTAATTGAGGTGTTTTATCTCCGTTATGCGCGCCGTGAAAGTTCTCTGTACATTTTCTAGGTCAGCAATTTCACCTGCCTTGAAAGGTGGTGTTAGAGTGCAGCAATATTCCAGCCTAGATAACAACAAGTGACCTGAAGAGTGTCATCATGGGCTTGACTGATACAATGTTATGGTCCTTGAAGGTGAGGTATTTTACATTAGCTTTTCGCTCTATTGCGTGGTTGATATTTGTTGTATAATCCGATATAGTTTTAATTTCCTCATGTTTTCTGTATCGGAGTAATTGAAATTTCTCATCATTGAACTTGGGGAACACAGACAACCGGTGTAAAGAAACACTCACACTGTTTCTACCCTTCCTGGGAATCGAACCCAGACCTTCGCCGTTTGAAGCCAGAGCTTTAACCATAAGGCCACGGTGTATGAAACAACACCGAGGTCAAGATGTCTTGCTACGACATAACAATCTCAAAATACAAGGGTTTCAAAGAAACATAGCTTTTATAAATTTTTTATGTTAATATTAATATTTTTTTGCAATATAGACACAAACACACATATATGTAATCCATGTTACTTCTCATGGCACAAGACACAATAACAAGACTCTAGTAAGTCTACAATTCATTGAACCAACCTTGCAAAATCAGCGTATGCCTATAGTAAACTTTCATATGGTCAGCTCCATACATTTCCCCAGTATAAACAAATCCATCCCAATCCTGCCCTTAGGAGGCCTGGTCACAGACCGGGCCGCGGGGGGCGTTGACCCCCGGAACTCTCTCCAGGTAAACTCCAGGTACAGGGATTTAACATACTGCAGAAATTCAGAGGAGTGACATTAGGGGCATTAAAATCACCCAATAGAAATAATTCACTTTGTCTGACTTGTCTGGGTTATCCTAGGTAATCTACACATATGCTGCTATGTATGTTTATTTATGTAACTGTATTTACTACGTGTACCTATATCTTATCACCTGAAAAACTTCAAATACACTTAGTAGAGTGACGGTGGTCTGCCATCATCTCAGGCCAGCAAGAGAAAGAAAGAATTATCATAGAGGATGTAAACACACACTCCCATGACAATATAACAGCGTCACAGTATCAAAATAAATTAATTTATTATTTCTCTTTGGTTTTCTTCTTTCTTTTAAATTATATTTATGATTTAAATATTTATATTCTAACATGTGTTATTCTTTTTCTTAATACATAATAAAACACAAAAGAGCTTAAAGTAAACAATGGCCGAAAAGTAAAACAGTATTTGGCTATTGGGTTACGGTTGACTCTATGAGTAATAATTAGAAGATAATACAATAGTTACCGTCAATAAAGTTCCGTTTTCTCTCAGTACAAACTGCAAAGAGAACGACGCTGCCACAATCACCTTCGTTGCGGAAAAAAAGATATTAATCTACCATTTTCCATCTTAGTAGGCTCCCAAAATCAGCGCTTCATCTATGCAAAAATAACATTCTTTGAAATCCAATAAACTGGAGAATAATTTGTCCGGTTGATAGATAAAATAAAACTGAAAAAAAAAAAACCCGGTTGACTCGAACGTACCGTTGTTTACATCCACCATCGAAGGTGCCAGATGCCCGCCTCTCACCATCACTAACTCTCATATTTACCCCAACAACCACTCACTCATTGACTCCAGGTACACATTCTGCGCTACTTTGTTGCTAAGAGGATGACACACACGTGACACCTTAAGGTATCCAGGTAATGACACTAGTGTAGCCTGGCTCCTCTGACTCTTGTGTAACACTATAGTAGGCTGTCTTCAAGCTCAAGGGTTCTTGATCCAAGAAATTGGTGCTACCATTTTCCCCCCTTTCCCTGTAACATACCTTACTGCTTCCCATTACCTACGGACATAACACCATCCAGTGAATATATAATTACTCGATAAACACTTGTTACAAGGCTTAAGGTAAATCATAAATTACCCTAATGTATATTACTATGGGTTAATATGTTTAAGAAATAACCATGCAGGTACATGTAAATGAAATAAAAACACTATGTTAAACATATTAGAATTTTGTGTGTTTCTTCATGGGACTCCAAGTTCTCTAGCTCATACCCTGACGGGTCTCTGGGGGCTGACTGTCGTATGTTATGTATTAACATTACTTAATGTGGAACTAATGGTTATAGGCGACTTACCATCCACATTAAAATGTGATTATTAATATTGTGTACCCTTAATGTATTTTCTATTTGTACAGTTATTGTTAAGATAGGCTGAATTTATATATACATATTATGTATACACATATACATACATGCAAAACTAGTTTAATAATTTATTCATATTAATTATACATACTATGAATGGATTATCATTGATCCCTCATAATTAATTTAAATTAATGTTAATCTTTTGTGTTACACATTTTCCCCTAAATAGTCATGTAAATAACAGTATAAATTGTAAATAATTTTCAGTATTTCGCAAAATTTTAGCAAATAATCAAATCAACTAACAAATACATTGTGCTATATCTTTTTCCTTTAAGACAATATTGCTTAGCAGTAGCACGATACAACATTGCCACTCTACTAGTTCTAGAAATATCATGTGATTTGTTTTACATTTCTTCGTCATATATGTTCTAGCTACATTCCCCCTATAATTTAAGAATGCACAGAAAACTTAATGGAAATGCAATTAATAGGCACTGCTAATTAACGTTATATTATATTGATTTTCTCTTATACGTTTAAAGATGCGTATATTGGTTGAGTGCCGAGCTAATGCTCTACTACTGAGCGATTTTTTTTTTTTTACTGAAGAAAGCATTCAAATACCAAATTGTTTGAGTAAGGAGCTGTTTGAATACTGAGGCTCCACTGTATATACATTATACAGTAATTAATGATTTAAAAAACTAATTTGGAAATTGTACAATAAGTTGCATCCTGTTAAAGTTGTGGTCTGTTTCATAGATGATCTTTGAAATGGCATTTAGAAATTATCTAGCTGAAGAAATTTGTGAAGGCTTTCTAACATTTTTTATTGCAGATTATGGTCTTAGTTTAATCTTGTGACATAGATACTCTTTATGTAATAAAATATAATAAAATTGTTATGGTTTCATAGAGATTAATTCAGAGTTTTATAAAAATTACCAGTCATATAAGAATTGTTTTATTAGATTTTGTTGGATAAAACCTCTCATTCCATATCTTTAAGTAACTTAGGATTGGATAGTTTTTTTTTTACTTTAGCATAACTTAGCACATCACATAAAAGAAATATTTAGAAAATAATTTTATACTATATGTGTAAGATTTACTATACATATTATGTTAATATATTTCCTTTTAGCAGTCCCCCACCACCTCCTTCTCCACCACCAACACCTCCACCAACGCCGCCTCCGACGCCACCACCAACACCACCACCAACTCCACCTCCGACACCACCACCGTCACCGCCACCTCATCTGCCATCATAATGTTGGAAGTGACCTGCAACGATCGATTGGGCAAGAAAGTGAGGGTGAAGTGCAATCCAGATGATACAATTGGTGATCTTAAGAAACTCATTGCAGCACAGACAGGCACACGTTGGGACAAGATTGTGCTCAAGAAGTGGTACACAATTTTTAAAGACCACATCACGATTGGAGATTATGAAATTCATGATGGAATGAATCTGGAATTATACTATCAATAACTTCTTTTGACTTATGCCTCACACCATGTATCAAATTCTTGTTTTTCAGGTTTGAATGTTGAGTTTTCCTTAGTTATCTGCTATTTCCAGATATTCACAATATTGTGAATGACTAATTTCTAAATTTTATGCCTAATGTAACGATAATTTTATATTTTATCATGGTGGGCATGTTTTCTTTGTTATAGTTTTGTGTGCTTGTACATTGTATATCCAATGCTGTATTCTGCCAGTACAGTATACAGTACTTGATCACCATGAATATATGTGAAATGTTATTTCCAGTTGGTGGCTTGGCTTAATGGACAAATATATTGTTTATCAACTGCAATATATTTTAAGTCTTTTTCATCGTCTATTGATTGGAATTGTATTGTCATGTTTTTAATAAAAATTGAAATGTAAAATTGATATTTCCATTCCCTCATCAAATATCCACATCCATAAAACCAATGATTTATAGCAGTTCTGATTTGCACTTTGTGTAAAATAGTATGAATATGACAGTACATATTTTGATAAAAATATTCTAAAGTAGGGTAAATGAAATGATTAATATTACTGACCAATTCACACATTTAGAGCTTTATCTGAAAATGTGTACTGTAGTGATAATATATTAGTCTAGATTTACTGAGTGAATGGGTAAATCATGTGAAAATGGTCCTAGAAGTAAGAAAGATATATGATAATTTATACTTGAAGAATGCTGGGGAGGGAGCAGAGTCGTATGAAACTGCACACTGAGATAACCCCTTCATGACTGCACAAGGCATAGCAGATTGCAAAATCTTCCCAAAGAAAACCAGGGGTACATTAAGTACACTTATGACAAAATTTGTCAAGCTTTTTACTACCCTTTTTTTTAAATACGTAGACTGCTATTACTCTGTCTCCAAGAAGGAACATAACAAATTCCTCAGAAAAACTCATCAGCTGGGCTGTAGTGTTTGAGTCAGAAATTTTGCAGTTTGCATTGGCAACCTGATTCACCAGGCCAGCAACCAGGAGGCTTGGTCTGAGCTTGGGCTGTGAGGGTGATTATTTCTGGAACTATCTACAGGTTAAAGACGTGAAAAAGTTGAATGATACAATCAGTACTGGTAACAGAAATGTGTATTCAGGGACATAATTTGCTTTTTACAAAAAAATAATAAATAATGCAGTGAAAATTTTGTGTTTAAATACTATAAATAATGGTTAAGGCTACTGCATGTGTAGAACAAATTACCTAATATAAACATGATACCTGTGGTCAAAGATAGTATCTAATACTGACAGTATAATGAGTGTACTGTGTGTGTATTTTACTTTTATTGTTTTTTAATGCCTAGTTCTATTGTTAACTTAATATATGTTAGTGTAAACTTGTTATCTGGCATTTATATGCATTTCTAAGTGGAAAAAATGGCATTCTGCATTCCAGCGATGTCTGCTTTCCGGCAGTAGCCTGGAACCTAACTTAGCGTATAAGTGGGGCCCTCCTTTAATTGAAGCATATGCACAGCATTATGATATTTTTCTTAAGTATTTTGCTCATCAGAAAATTTGTTAAATCACTGATCTGACAGAGCTCTCACTGACTGAAAAGTTTTCTTTGTTACCCAAGTGCAGTGGATGTAACTATGTATCTTAATGGCAAATTATACCAGAGTTGATATTGGGATTTCTATAGCACGAATTTAGAACTTTTGTAAATATAAGAATAATAATAATAATACTGTGTTTTCACAATTGAATGTCAAATAAAAAAAATTGTAGGAATTTTTGTGCATCCAGCTGAACTACTGGCTAGCACTTGTGTATCCAATATTGTAATAGATACAGCAGAGTAAATACATACTATGTTTCCTAGTGAGATAGATATATGAGAACACTTTAGTGTCCTCCCTCCCCAGTACAGAAACATTTATCACTCATTTGGCAAATTGATGGCATTCTTTTGTGCATTCTTCAAATAAAAGTCAAAATATAATAGGTGTGAATATAAAAAGTGAAAATATCAGGGCTGTGAATATAATAAGTCAAAATTTCATGAATGGAGTGATTCATTACTAAGTTTTAATTTAGAGAGAAAGGCCTAGACAGCTTTTTCAGTCCATCCTGCACTAGTAGATGTCACTAGCACTTTTTTTTTGTGAATATAATAATAATGATCAGCCACCCAAGTCATCCTATAATCAGAATTAAACTAACCATAAATATTATGTCTTATATGATGATTCTAAACTCCGAACAATAAAACTGATCTTTTCCAAAATGTCTTTGCTCAAGCTAGGGAATGTAAGAAATAGCTGAAACCATCAGACAAGGAAAATTTTTTCTTTAAGGAAGGGCCTTGATGCAGGTAAAGGGTTCTTGATACAAGGAAATGTAGCAACCCTACCTTTAAGTGGATTAAACATGATTACAATTAATTAAGCAGGAGGCCTGGTCACAGACCGGGCCGCGGGGGCATTGACCCCCGGAACTCTCTCCAGGTAAACTCCAGGTATGTATGACCCCAATGGGTTGAGCACTTCGTTGTGAAAAAACAATGACATAATAATTGTAGGCAGTCCTTGTCAATAATCCCAACTCTCGTACCTATTTAAGCTGCATGTGGAGGGTTATCAATAAAATCAAGGCTAATAAAACTGGAACGTAAAACATATATACAGGACACTGAGAAAGAAATTCAACCCAGCATTCTGGCTCGTCCTGGAAAGCTGCAACAAAACATAGACACAATAAAAGAATAAGTATCTCTTTGATATACCATGTGTTTGACTCCTACAGAAATTCTATGCAAATAAAGAGCCCTATTATTTGGAACTCCCTTTTCCATCTTCAGTTAGCTACTGGGTTAAGCCCTGGTACTATCCCTTCCACTCATAACCATCCTCTCACTAACCTACTCTTCCACTATCCCCACTTTCCCATTCACCTCACAAAGGTCTTACCTAGTATACTCTCTTGATTGTCCATCTTCAAAAATATAGTCAAAAAGTGCACTATCTCCTAAATATGACTTGAACCCTGCTTGGACACACAATGTTTAGGGCTGATGTATTAACAACAGTCCTGATCCAAATCACATTAACACTCATGCTGATGTCTACACTATCACCCGTCTGTTTCAATATATGTATTAACTAAATGCTGCGTATCTTATACCACAGTATTCCCCAATAGAAATGTTATACCTAATTTTTACACACGATTTCAAAACTCATTATTCATATGCAAAATTGTTATATTATTTAAATATCAAATATGTGTCTCACTATCTAGTAATAAGTTTATTTTAAGGTTGCCTGAAATGCTCTGCAATACAAGCCCCTCAAGGGGCTGGTGGGGGGCTCTTGATCTAGGGAATTGGATCTGAATTGAGCCTGAATTCCCTTCCACCCCCCCTTCCCAACAGGCGCGGTATGATCCCTACGGGTTTAGCGCTTTCCCATGATAATAATAATTTGTAATACAAGGGGCTTTCTATAAAGAAGTTCATTATATTACTTCAGTGTGGACTGTATGGTGTACTCCACTCCTAGCCTGATCCCGTGTCATCATCCCTACACAAAAGTGATCCCTCAAGAGCTCTTGATCCAAGTAACCATGCCTGTCCTTCCTTGGACTGAATCTGATTGCATCCCATTTTCACAGGTGTTGTATGGCTCCTAATGGTTTAGTGCTTTCCTCCCTGACTGTAGTACTAGTTTTACATCCATCTTGTTACACACAGTAAATTAAATGCTGGATTCATTCACAGCAAAAAATATGAATGCGATGTATGTTTTACTAAAATTGGCCCCTCAAGGAAGGTTCCTTGATGTTGGTGAGGGGCTCTTGATTTAGGGAATTGGATCTCTGCTCCAGTTCCCCGAATTAAGCCTGAATGCCTTCCACATCCCCCCCCAGGCGCTGTATAATCCTCCGGGTTTAGCGCTTCCCCCTTGATTATAATAATAATAATACTAAAATTGAGCTGTATCTTACAGTAAGTAAAGGGTAATTCACTTCTGACGATGATATACTTGTGACCTGGAGTTTACCTGGAGAGGGTTTCGGGGGTCAACGCCCCCGCGGCCCGGTCTGAGACCAGGCCTCATGGTTGATCAGGGTCTGATCAATCAGGCTGTTACTGCTGGCCGCACGCAAGCTGACATACGGACCACAGCCCGGTTGGTCAGGTACTGACTTTAGGTGCCTGTCCAGTACCTTCTTGAAGACAGCCAGGCGTCTATTGGTAATCCCCCTTATGTATGCTGTATGCTGGGAGGGAATTGAACAGTCTGGGGCCCCGGACACTTATTGTGTTGTCTCTCAGTGTACTCGTGGTGCCCCTGCTTTTCATCGGGGGAATGTTGCATCTCCTGCCGAGTCTTTTGCTTTCATAAGGAGTGATTTTCGTGTGCAGGTTTGGAACCAATCCCTCCAGGACCTTCCAAGTGTATATTATCATGTATCTCTCTCGCCTGCGTTCGAGGGAATACAGATCAAGGACCTTTAATCATTCCCAGTAGTTTAGGTGCCTTATCGCACTTGTGTGTACCGTGAAAGTTCTTTGTACACTCTCCAGGTCTGCAATGTCGCTAGCCTTGAAGGGGGCCGTTAGTGTATAGCAGTATTCCAGCCTAGAGAGCACAAGCGATTTGAAGAGAATCATCATGGGCTTGGCATCCCTAGTTTTGAAGGTTCTCATTATCTATCCTATCATTTTCCTAGTGGATGAGGTAGATACATTGTTGTGGTCATTGAAGGTGAGATCCTCTGACATTATCACTCCCAGGTCCTTCACATTACTTTTCCGCTCTGTTGTATGGTTAGAATTTGTGGTATACCTTGACACATTTTTAGTTACTTCAAATTTTCCATATCTGAGTAGTTGAATTTTCTCCTCGTTGAACTTTATATTGTTTTGAGTGACCCATTCGAAAATTTGGTTGATGTCCGCTTGGAGTCTCGCAGTGTCTTCGATGGTGATCTGGGTGTCATCCGCAAAGGAAGACACAGAGCTATGGCTTACATCTCTATGTCAGAAATGAGGATACGGAATAGAATGGGAGCGAGTACTATGCCTTGTGGAACACAGCTTTTTACCATGGCTGCCTGGGACTTTACTCTGTTTACTATTACTCTTTGTGTTCGTTTTGTCAGGAAATTGTAGATCCATCTACTAACTTTTCCCGTTATACCTCTATTCCGCATTTTGTGTGCTATTACACCATGGTCACACTCTTCGAAAGCTTTAGCAAAGTCTGTGTATATTACATCTGTATTCTGTTTATCCTTTACAGCATCCAGGACCTTGTCATAGTGGTCCAGTAGCTGGGACAGGCTCCTGCCTGTCCCAGCTACTTGTGTAACTGATAGGTATCCAGGTGGTTGGCTATCTTGCTTCTTAGAACCCTCTCAAAGATTTTTATGATATGGGATGTTAGTGCTATCGGTCTGCAGTTCTTTGCTTTATTGCCACCTTTGTGGTGTGGGGTTGTCTGTTGTTTTTAGTGTGTGCGAGATGACCCCTGTGTCCATGCTCCCTCTTCATAAAATGCTGAAGGCACGCGATAGGGGCTTCTTGCAATTCTTGATGAACACGGAGTTCCACGAGTCTGGGCCTGGGGCAGAGTGCATGGGCATGTTATTAATTGCCTCTTCAAAGTCTTGTGGGGTGAGAATAATATCCGAGATTTTTCGGATGACCAAATTTTGGGTTTCGTTCATAAAGAATTCATTTGGATTGTCGAACCTTAGAGTGGGCAGCGGCTCGCTGAACACTGAGTCATATTGGGACTTTAGTATCTCACTCATTTCTTGGCTATCATCTGTGTATGTCCCATACTGCCTAAGCAGTTTTTCCTTGTAAATGTATAAATCTTTGACATACCCTTAACAAATTTTGGGAACCTTTCTAATCTCACTGCTGGACCTGTGACCAGATTTTAGCGTTGATCACATCTTCGGGTAAGATATTACTTGCTTGGAATCACTTACAACATACAGTAAGTTCCTCCATAAAGGGTGAGTTTTTGTAAATGCGATTGAAAAAAATCCATCCAAAATCCAGTAGCTTTTACTCTGAAGGCCTTCCTAAGTGTTATTTATTAAATTTTGGATGTATGTACTGCACTTTTTCAATTGCATTTACAAAAAATTGTACCATTTAGAGGAGCTGTACAAGATCTTACTATTACAATTGCCTTGTTAAGAACGATGTGGAAATTTTTTAAATAGTTTCCTAAGTGCAGAACATATAAATGAATAATATAATAATTGTGTAATAAAATATGATGCTGATTTGACCTTTTAGAGAAATTTTGAGTGGAGGGGGAGGGGGAGTAGAAAAGTGACTCCGAGGAGACGCCATTTGTAATGTGTGAACACTGGCCGTCGTGGGAAATTTTGCTAATAATCGGCGTCTTCCGAGCCAAATTGGGGTTTTTCGGCCTGAATTTATGATTAGGAATTTGTGTTAATGTTCCCTGCTGAAGAATTGGGACAGTAAATTTACGGTACTTCAAGAATTGCGTGTGGAGGACGTAAAAATAGAAGACTTCAATGCATCGTTCACAACAGCACACCTTAGTTAAGTGATGCTTACCCGTAATATACAGTAGTTTTTGCGTTGGCCATCGTAAATCCTATCTGCTAGGGTAATGTTAGGGTGTGTTCTATTAGCATTGTGTTCTATTAGTAATTAAATAGTGTTAATACCAATTATATTTTGTGTACTCAGCAACCCTAATCCTATACAATCCACAACTTTAATTGCCAGAGTAGCTGGTTTTAATATAATTAATGTCAGGTCTAGCTTTTTGTGAGAGCGGTGAAGAAGTGAGCATCGAGGGAGTGACAGTTCAGTGACCTACTGTGACTAAGTCCCACTTACCTCACCCAAATTACTTGCAGATAATTCAGGTAATACCCTGTAAGTCTCCTGCAGGTAATTTGCTTAGATAATAATAATTATAATTTTCAAAAGATGTAGGAGGGACCCACTTGATGCTGGTGACAGCTCTTGAACCAAGGAATTATACCTGTTTTTCCATTCCTTGGCCCCTCAAGGGAGGTTCCTTGACGCTGGTGAGGGGCTCTTGATCTTGGGAATTGGATTTTTGCTCCGGTTCCCTGAATTGAGCCTGAATACCATCCACCCCTCCCTCCCCCCAACAGACGCTATATAATCCTATGGGCTTAGCGCTCCCCCATGTTTATAATAATCCATTCCTTGGATTAGATCCGATTTCCTTTCTTTCACTAAGAGCTATATGACCCATGCAGGTTAAGCGCTTTCCCCTACATATAATAATACATTATTTAGACTCTCCAGACATTTGACCATGTCTTATCATTTCTTTTTCCTAACCTCGCTCAATAAAACTTTTTGGTATTTATTTTTCTAATCTTCGGTGCAAAACCTGGACAGGATAATCTCGTTTATCTCCATCACGAAATACGTTTCTTTTTCCTCCCTAGTTACGAAGTTTCAAGCATTATTGCATTACCACCTTCCTCACCATGCACGTGAATGACTCCTACACTACCTTCCTCACCATGCACGTGAATGACTCCTACACTACCTTCCTCACCATGCACGTGAATGACTCCTACACTACCTTCCTCACCATGCACGTGAATGACTCCTACACTACCTTCCTCACCATGCACGTGAATGACTCCTACACTACCTTCCTCACCATGCACGTGAATGACTCCTACACTACCTTCCTCACCATGCACGTGAATGACTCCTACACTACCTTTCTCACCATGCACGTGAATGACTCCCACACTACCTTTCTCACCATGCACGTGAATGACTCCTACACTACCTTCCTCACCATGCACGTGAATGACTCCTACACTACCTTCCTCACCATGCACGTGAATGACTCCTACACTACCTTCCTCACCATGCACGTGAATGACTCCCACACTACCTTTCTCACCATGCACGTGAATGACTCCCACACTACCTTTCTCACCATGCACGTGAATGACTCCTACACTACCTTCCTCACCATGCACGTGAATGACTCCTACACTACCTTCCTCACCATGCACGTGAATGACTCCTACACTACCTTCCTCACCATGCACGTGAATGACTCCTACACTACCTTCCTCACCATGCACGTGAATGACTCCCACACTACCTTTCTCACCATGCACGTGAATGACTCCTACACTACCTTCCTCACCATGCACGTGAATGACTCCTACACTACCTTCCTCACCATGCACGTGAATGACTCCCACACTACCTTTCTCACCATGCACGTGAATGACTCCTACACTACCTTCCTCACCATGCACGTGAATGACTCCTACACTACCTTCCTCACCATGCACGTGAATGACTCCTACACTACCTTCCTCACCATGCACGTGAATGACTCCTACACTACCTTCCTCACCATGCACGTGAATGACTCCTACACTACCTTCCTCACCATGCACGTGAATGACTCCTACACTACCTTCCTCACCATGCACGTGAATGACTCCTACACTACCTTCCTCACCATGCACGTGAATGACTCCCACACTACCTTTCTCACCATGCACGTGAATGACTCCTACACTACCTTCCTCACCATGCACGTGAATGACTCCTACACTACCTTTCTCACCATGCACGTGAATGACTCCTACACTACCTTCCTCACCATGCACGTGAATGACTCCTACACTACCTTCCTCACCATGCACGTGAATGACTCCCACACTACCTTTCTCACCATGCACGTGAATGACTCCTACACTACCTTCCTCACCATGCACGTGAATGACTCCTACACTACCTTCCTCACCATGCACGTGAATGACTCCCACACTACCTTTCTCACCATGCACGTGAATGACTCCTACACTACCTTTCTCACCATGCACGTGAATGACTCCTACACTACCTTTCTCACCATGCACGTGAATGACTCCTACACTACCTTCCTCACCATGCACGTGAATGACTCCTACACTACCTTCCTCACCATGCACGTGAATGACTCCTACACTACCTTCCTCACCATGCACGTGAATGACTCCTACACTACCTTCCTCACCATGCACGTGAATGACTCCTACACTACCTTCCTCACCATGCACGTGAATGACTCCTACACTACCTTCCTCACCATGCACGTGAATGACTCCCACACTACCTTTCTCACCATGCACGTGAATGACTCCTACACTACCTTTCTCACCATGCACGTGAATGACTCCTACACTACCTTCCTCACCATGCACGTGAATGACTCCTACACTACCTTCCTCACCATGCACGTGAATGACTCCCACACTACCTTTCTCACCATGCACGTGAATGACTCCTACACTACCTTCCTCACCATGCACGTGAATGACTCCTACACTACCTTCCTCACCATGCACGTGAATGACTCCCACACTACCTTTCTCACCATGCACGTGAATGACTCCTACACTACCTTTCTCACCATGCACGTGAATGACTCCTACACTACCTTCCTCACCATGCACGTGAATGACTCCCACACTACCTTTCTCACCATGCACGTGAATGACTCCTACACTACCTTTCTCACCATGCACGTGAATGACTCCTACACTACCTTCCTCACCATGCACGTGAATGACTCCTACACTACCTTCCTCACCATGCACGTGAATGACTCCTACACTACCTTCCTCACCATGCACGTGAACGACTCCTACACTACCTTTCTCACCATGCACGTGAATGACTCCTACACTACCTTCCTCACCATGCACGTGAATGACTCCTACACTACCTTCCTCACCATGCACGTGAACGACTCCTACACTACCTTTCTCACCATGCACGTGAATGACTCCTACACTACCTTCCTCACCATGCACGTGAATGACTCCTACACTACCTTCCTCACCATGCACGTGAATGACTCCTACACTACCTTCCTCACCATGCACGTGAACGACTCCTACACTACCTTCCTCACCGTGCACGTGAACGACTCCTACACTACCTTCCTCACCATGCACGTGAACGACTCCTATACTACCTTCCTCACCATGCACGTGAATGACTCCTATACTACCTTCCTCACCATGCACGTGAACGACTCCTACACTACCTTCCTCACCATGCACGTGAACGACTCCTACACTACCTTCCTCACCATGCACGTGAATGACTCCTATACTACCTTCCTCACCATGCACGTGAACGACTCCTCCACTACCTTTCTCACCATGCACGTGAATGACTCCTACACTACCTTCCTCACCATGCACGTGAACGACTCCTACACTACCTTCCTCACCGTGCACGTGAACGACTCCTACACTAACTTCCTCACCGTGCACGTGAACGACTCCTACACTACCTTCCTCACCGTGCACGTGAACGACTCCTACACTACCTTTCTCACCATGCACGTGAATGACTCCTACACTACCTTCCTCACCATGCACATGAACGACTCCTACACTACCTTCCTCACCATGCACGTGAACGACTCTTACACTACCTTCCTCACCATGCACGTGAACGACTCCTACACTACCTTCCTCACCATGCACGTGAACGACTCCTACACTACCTTCCTCACCATGCACGTGAACGACTCCTACACTACCTTCCTCACCATGCACGTGAATGACTCCTACACTACCTTCCTCACCATGCACGTGAACGACTCCTACACTACTTTCCTCACCATGCACGTGAACGACTCCTACACTACCTTCCTCACCATGCACGTGAATGACTCCTACACTACCTTCCTCACCATGCACGTGAACGACTCCTACACTACCTTCCTCACCATGCACGTGAACGACTCCTACACTACCTTCCTCACCATGCACGTGAATGACTCCTACACTACCTTCCTCACCATGCACGTGAACGACTCATACACTATCTTCCTCACCATGCACATACGACTCCTACACAACCTTCCCCATGCACATGGACGACTCTCACACTACCTTATTCACCATGCACATTGAGTACTTTGTAGATGAATGGTTCAGAGAACCGACATGTTGATAAATTAGACACATGTGCAACTCTTGGGTATCTTTATTGAGGAAACGTTTCGCCACACAGTGGCTTCATCAGTCCATACGTAGGAGAAACTTGAAGAACAGGAGGAGAATGAGGTAATCAGTCCCTCAACCTTGAGTCGATGTGTTCAGTCCATCAATCTTGAATCTTGAAAGATACCCAAGAGTTGCACATGTGTCTAATTTATCAACATTGAGTACTACACTACCTTCCCCAACATGCACATAGACTACTACTACCTCAGCAGACTACCTCAACAACCTCTCACCAGCTCTGAATTATACTTTGGGAACCCCACACCTAATCAGCACACTTCGAATTCTTTGTATAATATTCACACCACACATTGCTCTCAAACATGGCATCTCAACTGCTTCCAGCAGTGGAAATAAAACGGCAAGTGGTCAAACTGAGGTGCCCTATATAGCAAGACCTATACAGCACCATCCAGCTACAGTGATTTTCAGTAGAAGCTTTAACAATATCCACTGTCTGTGACGTGTTTTGGAACGTGTCAGAGACGGTGTACATTGTATATTGGGTATTTATTTCCTTTAGCTGCATGACCCTTGTCGGTTTAGTGCTTTATTTGATTATAAGAATAATTTATTTTAGCCTCTCCTCGATTTCATTCAGCCCTAATTCTGTCGAAACTAGACGGTGGAGACCAGATATATTCTGCGGTCTCTCCTACAACTCTTTCTTAACTTAATCCCATCCGTGATCAGAGATTACATTTGTGTCGAGGTGCTCTTTGCTCCTTCCCTGTCGATAGCCTATATGTAGAGGCGACTGTTCCATCGTTTGTCTGTTCGGCGTGATGCCCATTGCTTCCAATATTTTGTCCGCTCTCATGACTGGTAGGTAAGACACATAGGCAACAGTTAGGCAACTTTATTCCGAAACGTTTCTCCTACACAGTAGGCTTCTTCAGTCGGATACAGAAAGTAGGCAGGAACAGTAGAGATGTGAAGACGATGTAATCAGTCTATCACCCTTGAAGTCGTAGATTTGAGGTTGTCAGTCCCTCAGCCTGGAGAAGTTCTGTTCCATAGTCAGGAACTATCTGAAGATCAAGCGACAGTGCGGAGACTTAATACTGTCGGAAGGAGAGGTGCAGAGTAGTAGTAGTGAGAACGCAGCCACTGAGAGGTCATGTCCCTCTCAGATCAAACAATTCTCACTTCAAAAAGTTGTCCAAGGTGTTTTCTGTACCAAGATGCCATTGTATTGCAGTGTCTGACAGGGTGAATATCAAAATGGTATACAATACCGACAGGTTGGTAGGTAAGACACATAGGCAACAGTTAGACAACTTTATTCCGAAACGTTTGCATTTGTGTACTTTTATTTCTGTGAGAATGGTCGGGTTCCAATTTCAGTTTGCCATATTCTATTAGACTGCCCTGTCTACCAGCGAGTATGCTTAATTTACCTCCGATGTCGTCGCTGCTTTAACACCCTTACTTTATCTTCCCTTGTCGCTGACGGTCCCACCTTTGACTCAGACTCTCGCTTTTTGACTTTTTGATTGTACATCCTTTAGCACTTCACACCGCCCTTGCTATCTCTACCTCTCTTATACTTTCCACTATCGCTAGTCACTTTAGCACGTCCTAACCTGCAGCGCATAAGGGGCGTTGCAGGGTAGTCTTTCAATAAAAATGACCAGATCAAATCGTCAAGTTTAGTTTCTTTAATCTCTCATAGTTCATACCATCGTAGGATCGGGACTAGTCTCATTGCAAACCTCTGTACTGTTTAGTTTTCTTACATGCTTGATCAGATGTGGATTCCGTACTAGTGCTGCATAAGATGGCCCTGACATGTAGTACATAGCGTCATGAAAGGCTTTATTGTGAGAGTGAGAGTGTACTTGCCTATTTGTATTTACCTATTTGTGGTTGCAAGGGTCGAGTCACAGCTCCTGGCCCCGCCTCTTCGCTGGTCACTACTAGGTCCACTCTTTCCCTGCTCCATGGGGTTTATCGTATCTCTTCTTAGAGACTGTGTGTGCGTGATGTTTGTGTGTGTGTGTGTGTGTGTGTGTGTGTGTGTGTGTGTGTGTGTGTGTGTGTGTGTGTGTGTGTGTGTGTGTGTGTGTGTGTGTGTGTGTGTGTGTGTGTGTGTGTGTGTGTGTGTGTGTGTGTGTGTGTGTGTACTCACCTATTTGTACTCACCTATTTGTGGTTGCAGGGGTCGAGTCCTAGCTCCTGGCCCCGCCTCTTCACCGGTTGCTACTAGACCCTCTCTCTCCCCGCTCCATGAGCTTTATCAAACCTCGTCTTAAAACTGTGTATGGTTCCTGCCTCCACTACGTCATTTTCTAGGCTATTCCACTGCCTTACAACTCTATGACTGAAGAAATACTTCCTACTATCTCTCTGACTCATTTGTGTCTTCAACTTCCAATTGTGGCCTCTTGTTTCTGTGTCCCCTCCCTGGAACATCCTGTCCTTGTCCACCTTGTCTATTCCACGCAGTATTTTATATGTCGTTATCATGTCTCCCCTGACCCTCCTGTCCTCCAGTGTCGTCAGGCCGATTTCCCTTAATCTTTCTTCATAGGACATTCCCCTTAGCTCTGGAACTAACCTTGTTGCAAACCTTTGTACTTTCTCTAGTTTCTTGACGTGCTTTATCAAGTGCGGGTTCCAAACAGGTGCTGCATACTCCATTATGGGCCTGACATACACGGTGTACAGTGTCTTGAATGATTCCTTACTAAGGTGTCGGAATGCTGTTCTCAGGTTTGCCAGGCGCCCATATGCTGCAGCAGTTATCTGATTGATGTGTGCTTCCGGAGACATGCTCGGTGTTATACTCACCCCAAGATCTTTCTCCTTGAGTGAGGTTTGCAGTCTTTGGCCACCTAGCCTATACTCTGTCTGTGGTCTTCTGTGCCCTTCCCCTATCTTCATGACTTTGCATTTGGCAGGATGAAATTCGAGAAGCCATTTGCTGGACCAGGTGTCCAGTCTGTCCAGGTCTCTTTGAAGTCCTGCCTGGTCCTCATCAGATTTAATTCTCCTCATTAACTTCACATCATCTGCAAACAGGGACACTTCTGAGTCTAACCCTTCCGTCATGTCGTTCACATATACCAAAAATAGCACTGGTCCTAGGACCGACCCCTGTGGGACCCCGCTGTGTGTGTGTGTGTGTGTGTGTGTGTGTGTGTGTGTGTGATGTTTGTGTGTGTGTGTGTGTGTGTGTGTGTGTGTGTGTGTGTGTGTGTGTGTGTGTGTGTTTGTGTGTGTGTGTGTGTGTGCGTGATGTTTGTGTGTGTGTGTGTGTGTGTGTGTGTATGTGTGTGTGTGTGTGTGTGTGTGTGCGTGATGCTTGTGTGTGTGTGTGTGTGTGTGTGTGTGTGTGTGTGTGTGTGTGTGTGTGTGTGTGTGTGTGTGTGTGTGTGTGTGTGTGTGTGTGTACTCACCTAATTGTACTCACCTAATTGTGGTTGCAGGGGTCGAGACTCAGCTCCTGGCCCCGCCTCTTCACTGATCGCTACTGGATCCTCTCTCTCTCTGCTTCCTGAGCTTTGTCATACCTCTTCTTAAAACTATGTATGGTTCCTGCCTCCACTACTTCACTTGCTAGGCTATTCCACTTGCTGACAACTCTATGACTGAAGAAATACTTCCTAACGTCCCTGTGACTCGTCTGAGTCTTCAGCTTCCAGTTGTGACCCCTTGTCCCTGTGTCCCCTCTCTGGAACATCCTATCTCTGTCCACCTTGTCTATTCCCCGCAGTATCTTGTATGTCGTTATCATGTCTCCCCTGACCCTTCTGTCCTCCAGTGTCGTCAGTCCGATTTCCCTTAACCTTTCCTCGTACGACATTCCCTTGAGCTCTGGGACTAGCCTTGTTGCAAACCTTTGTACTTTCTCTAACTTCTTGACGTGCTTGACCAGGTGTGGGTTCCAGACTGGTGCTGCATACTCCAGTATGGGCCTAACATACACAGTGTACAGTGTCTTGAACGATTCCTTATTAAGGTATCGGAACGCTATTCTCAGGTTTGCCAGGCGCCCGTATGCTGCAGCGGTTATTTGGTTGATGTGTGCCTCCAGTGATGTGCTCGGTGTTATGGTCACCCCAAGGTCTTTCTCCCTGAGTGAGGTCTGTAGTCTTTGTCCACCTAGCCTATACTCTGTCTGCGGTCTTCTTTGCCCCTCCCCAATCTTCATGACTTTGCATTTGGCTGGATTGAATTCGAGAAGCCAGTTACTGGACCACATGTCCAGCCTCTCCAGGTCTCTTTGCAGTCCTGCCTCATCCTCGTCCGATTTAATTCTTCTCATCAACTTCACGTCATCTGCGAACAGGGACAATTCAGAGTCTATTCCTTCCATCATGTCGTTCACATATATCAAAAATAGCACTGGTCCTAGAACTGACCCTTGTGGGACCCCGCTCGTAACAGGCGCCCACTGTGATACCTCTTCACGTACCATGACTCGTTGCTGCCTCCCTGTCAGGTATTCCCTTATCCATTGCAGTGCCCTTCCTTTTACGTGTGCCTGATCCTCCAGCTTCTGCACTAATCTCTTGTGGGGAACTGTGTCAAAGGCCTTCCTGCAGTCTAGGAAAACGCAATCTACCCAACCCTCTCTCTCATGTCTTACTTCTGTTACCTTGTCATAAAACTCCAGGAGGTTTGTGATACAAGATTTGCCTTCCATGAACCCATGCTGGTTTTCATTTATAATCTTGTTCCTTTCCAGGTGTTCGACCACTCTCCTCCTGATAATCTTCTCCATGACTTTGCACACAATACATGTCAGAGACACAGGTCTGTAGTTTAGTGCCTCGTTTCTGTTTCCTTTCTTAAATATGGGGACTACATTAGCTGTCTTCCATTTCTCAGGTAGTTGCCCAGTTTCAAGGGATGTGTTGAAGATTGTGGTTAGAGGCACACACAGCATCTCTGCTCCTTCTCTAAGGACCCATGGGGAGATGTTGTCCGGTCCCATTGCCTTTGAGGTGTCAAGGTCACTTAAGAGCTTCTTCACCTCCTCCTCAGTTGTTCGTATGTCATCCAACACTTGTTGGTATATTCCCTCTTGATGTTCCCTTCTGTTCTGTCTTCCCACAGCCCTTCCTGTCTCTACTGTAAAAACTTCCTTAAATCTCCTGTTCAGCTCCTCACATACCTCCTGATCATTTCTTGTGAGTTCTCCACCTTCTGTCCTTAATCTGATCACCTGGTCTTTGACTGTTGTCTTCCTCCTGATGTGGCTATATAACAGTTTCGGGTCTGTCTTGATTCTCGATGCTATGTCATTTTCATACTGTCGCTGGGCCTCCCTCCTTACCTGTGCATACTCATTCCTGGCTCTGCGACTGATCTCCCTATTTTCGTGTGTTCTCTGCCTTCTGTACTTTTTCCATTCTCTATTGCACTTTGTTTTTGCCTCCTTACACCGTCGGGTGAACCAGGGGCTTGTTCTGGTCTTCCCGTTGTTACTGTTGCCCTTGGGAATGAACCTTTCCACTGCCTCCTTGCATTTTGTTGCTACATATTCCATCATTTCATTTACTGGCTTTCCTGCCAGTTCTCTGTCCCACTGGACCTCCCGCAGGAAGTTCTTCAACCCTATGTAGTCCCCTCTTTTATAGTCAGGCTTTTCCCATTCAACTCCTGTTATTCTCTCCACTTGCAGCTCTACTATGTATTCAAAGCACAGAACCACGTGGTCGCTAGCTCCTAGGGGACTCTCATACTTGATGTCCTCAATGTCTGAGCTGCCCAGGGTGAACACAAGGTCCAATCTTGCTGGTTCATCCTCCCCTCTCACTCTGGTAGTGTCCTTAACATGTTGGTGCATGAGGTTTTCCAGCACCACGTCCAACATCCTGGCTCTCCATGTTTCGGGACCCCCATGTGGCTCCAGGTTTTCCCAGTCAATCTCCCTGTGGTTGAAATCCCCCATAACCAGCAACTTTGCTCTGCTGGAGTGAGCTCTTCTTGCCACCTCAGCAAGTGTGTCCACCATTGCTCTGTTGCTCTCTTCATATTCCTCTCTTGGCCTCCAGCAGTTCTGTGGTGGATTATACATCACTGCAATGACCACTTTGTGTTCCCCAGACTGAAGTGTACCTGCTATGTAGTCTCTTTCTCCCGTCTCATCTATTCCTTCCATTTTCTCGAATTTCCATCTGTTTTTTACGAGCAGAGCAACCCCACCTACCCCCCTGCCCCTTCTATCTTTCCTCATGATCTGGTATCCTGGTGGGAAGATTGCATCTGTTATTGTCTCCATGAGTTTTGTTTCTGTAACTGCTATGATGTCTGGGGACTTCTCATTGATTCTTTCTTGCCATTCCTCATGTTTATTCGTTAATCCATCTGCATTTGTGTACCAAACCTTCAACTTCTGTTCTAATACTGTAACTGTGGTGCGGGGGGTGGAAACAGAGGGATCGGTGTGTGATGGTTGGTTTGGATTGTTCAGTTGCCTTGGGGGTGTCGTGGCTGGAGTCCTTCTGCAGGTGTTTCTGGGGGGTGTGCTTGTCCTTCCATTTGATCCTGGGTTATTCTGCTCTCCTTTTTCATTTCCTCCCATTTCTCCTTTCGTTTTTGAACCCTCTCTTTCATTGTCTTCCTTTCGTCCTGTGTTCTGTCTCGGTCGAGGTACACACTCCGGAACTCCTGTGTGTGTGTGTGTGTGTGTGTGTGTGTGTGTGTGTGTGTGTGTGTGTGATGTTTGTGTGTGTACTCACCTAATTCACCTAATTGTGGTTGCAGGGGTCGAGACTCAGCTCCTGGCCCCGCCTCTTCACTGATCGCTACTGGATCCTCTCTCTCTCTGCTTCCTGAGCTTTGTCATACCTCTTCTTAAAACTATGTATGGTTCCTGCCTCCACTACTTCACTTGCTAGGCTATTCCACTTGCTGACAACTCTATGACTGAAGAAATACTTCCTAACGTCCCTGTGACTCGTCTGAGTCTTCAGCTTCCAGTTGTGACCCCTTGTCCCTGTGTCCCCTCTCTGGAACATCCTATCTCTGTCCACCTTGTCTATTCCCCGCAGTATCTTGTATGTCGTTATCATGTCTCCCCTGACCCTTCTGTCCTCCAGTGTCGTCAGTCCGATTTCCCTTAACCTTTCCTCGTACGACATTCCCTTGAGCTCTGGGACTAGCCTTGTTGCAAACCTTTGTACTTTCTCTAACTTCTTGACGTGCTTGACCAGGTGTGGGTTCCAGACTGGTGCTGCATACTCCAGTATGGGCCTAACATACACAGTGTACAGTGTCTTGAACGATTCCTTATTAAGGTATCGGAACGCTATTCTCAGGTTTGCCAGGCGCCCGTATGCTGCAGCGGTTATTTGGTTGATGTGTGCCTCCGGTGATGTGCTCGGTGTTATGGTCACCCCAAGGTCTTTCTCCCTGAGTGAGGTCTGTAGTCTTTGTCCACCTAGCCTATACTCTGTCTGCGGTCTTCTTTGCCCCTCCCCAATCTTCATGACTTTGCATTTGGCTGGATTGAATTCGAGAAGCCAGTTACTGGACCACATGTCTAGCCTGTCCAAGTCTCTTTGCAGTCCTGCCTCATCCTCGTCCGATTTAATTCTTCTCATCAACTTCACGTCATCTGCGAATAGAGACATTTCAGAGTCTGTTCCTTCCATCATGTCGTTCGCATATATAAAAAATAGCACTGGTTCTAGAACTGACCCCTGTGGGACCCCGCTCGTCACAGGCGCCCACTGTGATACCTCTTCACGTACCATGACTCGCTGTTGCCTCCCTGTCAGGTATTCCCTGATCCATTGCAGAGCCCTCCCTGTTATATGCGCCTGATCCTCCAGCTTCTGCACTAATCTCTTGTGAGGAACTGTGCCAAAGGCCTTCCTGCAGTCTAGGAAAACGCAATCAACCCACCCCTCTCTCTCGTGTCTTCTGTTACCTTGTGTGTGTGTGATGTTTGTGTGTGTGTGTGTGTGTGTGTGTGTGTGTGTGTGTGTGTGTGTGTGTGTGTGTGTGTGTGTGTGTGTGTGTGTATGTGTGTGTGTGTGTGTGTGTGTGTGTGTGTGTGTGTGTGTGTGTGTGTGTGTGTGTGTGTACTCACCTATTTGTACTCACCTATTTGTGGTTGCAGGGGTCGAGTCCTAGCTCCTGGCCCCGCCTCTTCACCGGTTGCTACTAGACCCTCTCTCTCCCCGCTCCATGAGCTTTATCAAACCTCGTCTTAAAACTGTGTATGGTTCCTGCCTCCACTACGTCATTTTCTAGGCTATTCCACTGCCTTACAACTCTATGACTGAAGAAATACTTCCTACTATCTCTCTGACTCATTTGTGTCTTCAACTTCCAATTGTGGCCTCTTGTTTCTGTGTCCCCTCCCTGGAACATCCTGTCCTTGTCCACCTTGTCTATTCCACGCAGTATTTTATATGTCGTTATCATGTCTCCCCTGACCCTCCTGTCCTCCAGTGTCGTCAGGCCGATTTCCCTTAATCTTTCTTCATAGGACATTCCCCTTAGCTCTGGAACTAACCTTGTTGCAAACCTTTGTACTTTCTCTAGTTTCTTGACGTGCTTTATCAAGTGCGGGTTCCAAACAGGTGCTGCATACTCCAGTATGGGCCTGACATACACGGTGTACAGTGTCTTGAATGATTCCTTACTAAGGTGTCGGAATGCTGTTCTCAGGTTTGCCAGGCGCCCATATGCTGCAGCAGTTATCTGATTGATGTGTGCTTCCGGAGACATGCTCGGTGTTATACTCACCCCAAGATCTTTCTCCTTGAGTGAGGTTTGCAGTCTTTGGCCACCTAGCCTATACTCTGTCTGTGGTCTTCTGTGCCCTTCCCCTATCTTCATGACTTTGCATTTGGCAGGATTAAATTCGAGAAGCCATTTGCTGGACCAGGTGTCCAGTCTGTCCAGGTCTCTTTGAAGTCCTGCCTGGTCCTCATCAGATTTAATTCTCCTCATTAACTTCACATCATCTGCAAACAGGGACACTTCTGAGTCTAACCCTTCCGTCATGTCGTTCACATATACCAAAAATAGCACTGGTCCTAGGACCGACCCCTGTGGGACCCCGCTCGTCACAGGTGCCCACTGTGATACATCATTACGTACCATGACTCGTTGTTGCCTCCCTGTCAGGTATTCTCTGATCCATTGCAGTGCCCTTCCTGTTATATGCGCCTGATGCTCTAGCTTCTGCACTAATCTCTTGTGAGGAACTGTGTCAAAGGCCTTCTTGCAGTCCAAGAAGATGCAATCAACCCACCCCTCTCTCTCTTGTCTTACTTCTGTTATTTTATCATAAAACTCCAGAAGGTTTGTGACACAGGATTTGCCTTCCGTGAATCCGTGCTGGTTGGCATTTATACTCCTGTTCCGTTCCAGGTGCTCCACCACTCTCCTCCTGATAATCTTCTCCATAATTTTGCATACTATACACGTCAATGACACAGGTCTATAGTTTAGTGCCTCTTTTCTGTCTCCTTTTTTGAAAATGGGAACTACATTTGCCGTCTTCCATACCTCAGGTAGTTGCCCAGTTTCCAGGGATGTGTTGAAGATTGTGGTAAGTGGTACGCACAACATATCTGCTCCCTCTCTAAGGACCCATGGAGAGATGTTGTCCGGTCCCATTGCCTTTGAGGTATCGATGTCCCTTAGCAGTTTCTTCACCTCCTCCTCATCTGTATGTATGTCGTCCAACACTTGTTGGTGTATTCCTTGTTGGTGTCCCCATCTGGTCTGTCCCCCCAGAGTCCTTCCTGTCTCTACTGTAAATACTTCCTTAAATCTCGTGTTGAGCTCCTCACATACCTCTTGATCGTTTCTTGTGAGTTCTCCACCTTCTTTCCTCAGCCTTATCACCTGGTCCTTGACTGTTGTCTTCCTCCTAATGTGGCTATACAGCAGTTTCGGGTCAGATTTGACTTTCGATGCTATGTCGTTTTCATACTGTCGCTGGGCCTCCCTCCTTATCTGCGCATACTCGTTTCTGGCTCTTCTACTAATCTCCTTGTTTTCCTGGGTCCTATGCCTCCTGTACCTTTTCCATTCTCTGTTGCACTTAGTTTTTGCCTCCCTACACCTTCGGGTAAACCAAGGACTCGTTTTGGTCTTCCTATTATTTCTGTTTCCCTTGGGAACAAAACTTTCCTCTGCCTCCTTGCACTTTGTTGCCACATATTCCATCATCTCGTTTACTGATTTTCCTACCATTTCTCTGTCCCACTGAACCTCCTGCAGGAAGTTTCTCATACCTGTGTAGTCCCCCCTTTTATAGTTTGGCCTGTCCCCTTCAGTTCCTGTTACCTTCTCCACTTGTAACTCTACTATATAGTCAAAACTCAGAACCACATGATCGCTAGCTCCAAGGGGCCTCTCGTAAGTGATGTCCTCGATGTCTGAACTGCTCAGGGTGAACACAAGATCCAGTCTTGCTGGCTCATCCTCCCCTCTCTCTCTGGTTGTGTCCCTGACATGTTGATGCATGAGGTTTTCAAGTACCACATCCATCATCTTGGCTCTCCATGTTTCGGGACCCCCATGTGGCTCCAGGTTTTCCCAGTCGATCTCCCTGTGGTTGAAATCGCCCATTACCAGTAACTTTGCTCTGCTCGAGTGAGCTCTTCTTGCCACCTCAGCCAGTGTGTCCACCATCACCCTGTTGTTTTCTTCGTACTCCTCTCTTGGCCTCCTGCAGTTCTGTGGTGGGTTATACATCACTCCAATGACTACTTTATGTTCTCCGGACTGAATTGTACCTACAATGTAGTCTCTTTCTCCAATCATGTCCATGCCTTCCATTTCCTCAAATCCCCATTGGTGTTTTATGAGCAGTGCAACCCCTCCTCCCCCTCTACTCCTTCTATCTTTCCTCAGGATCTGATATCCTGTTGGGAAGATTGTGTCTGTTATTGTCTCAGCGAGTTTTGTTTCTGTGACTGCTATGATGTCTGGGGATTTTTCACTGATTCTTTCATTCCACTCCTCATGTTTATTCGTTATTCCATCCGCGTTTGTGTACCAAACCTTTAGTTTCTTTTCTATCATTGTGGTCATGCAAGTATATTGGGGTTGGGGGAGCGAGAGCCTTGGTGGGGGCCTATATGGGGCTGTGGTGTAGGTGGGGTATGTGTTGATGGGGGTGGGGTCAGAATGCCCATAAGGGACAGCTGTTGGGGTGAGGTTTGTGATATGGGGGTTGGTGGCAGAGGGAACAGTGAGTGGGTTGTAGTATAGGTTGCTCAGTTGCGTTGGGAATGTCGCGGGTGGGGTCTTTTGGTGGGAGATTCTGTGGGGTGTGTTTGCCCTTCCTCCTGTGTCTGGGTCCTGCTCATTTTCATTGCTTCTCGTTCCTCCTTGCGTCTCTGTACCCTCTCTTTCAGTGTAGTCCTTTCTTCTTGTGTTCTGTCGCGGTCGAGGTATACTCTCTGGTACCCCTCTTTGTCCCTCAGTCTTGCTTTCTCTTGCAGAATCCTGATTCGAACTGATTCTTCCTTGAAAGTTACTCTGACAGGCCGTATCCTTCCACTCGCAAACCACCCAATTCTCTGAAAATTTGTCACCTGGGTCATATTGCCCTCCCCTATTGTTTTCATGATGCCTTCAATCATTTTTTTCTCCTCCTGTTTTATTTCTTCAAAGTTGGCCCCCTTGGCTTCTTGGAGCCCGTACACAAAAACTGACCTCGCCCTTTCCTCCTCCCACTGAGTCTCCATCTGCTTCCTCTGAGGCATTTTGTTTCCTTCCATTGACATGTTCTTGCCTTCAGTCCCTGTCATATCTGAAACATCTATTCTCAGTGGACTGTCTTTCCTGGCCAGCTGTCCCTTGCTACTGCAGTTGGCTGTTAGAACCTCTGCATATAACAAACCTTCATTGTCTTCGGACCTGTCGCTTGATCTTAGTGTGCTCATCGTCTTTTCCCTGGCCCCACGTGGGTCTGATAGGTCCTTCGTGTACGGCATGTCTCCGTTGTTGCTTACCATCCCCTTGTCTGCGCCTGACTCTGAATTTCCATCATTGTCTTCAGACCTGTCGTTTGATCTCAGTGTGCTCGTCGTCTTTTCCCTGGCCCCACGTGGGTCTGATAGGGCCTTCCTGTACGGCATGTCTCCGTTGTTGCTTACCATCCCCTTGTCTGCGCCTGACTTTGAATTTCCTGATGTCACGTCTGAATTGTCATTTGTCTCTCTAATCTGTTTCAGGCTTTGCAGTTTCTCTTCTAAGCACTGTATCCTAGCTTCTGCTGCTAAGACCTGTACTTCCCACTTCCTGCACTCTTCAGCTATCCGCTCCTCCATTTTCTTACCAAGCTCTACTATCTTCCTTCCCCACTCTTCCTCCCTTTTTTGGAGCTCTAACTCCCAGTCTTTCCTCCCTGGTTCTTCTACCAGATCTCTGGTTTTCCGTCCTCTAAGGCCACCCATATTTTTTTTTTTTTTTTTTTTTTTTTTTTTTTTTTTTACCGCAGACAGAAGGCTAGAGGAGGGAGGGGGTGTGGGGGGGAGAGAGAAAGGGTAGAGAGAGAGGAGAGAGAAAGGGTAGAAAGAGGGAGAGAGAGGAGAGAGAAAGGGTAGAAAGAGGGAGAGAGAGGAGAGAGTATAGGGGTGAGGGATAAGACCAAGGGGGAGAGAGAGAAATGTGAGGGGGGGAGAAAGTGTAGAGAGAGGGAGAAAGAGAGGGAGAGGGAGAGGGAGAGAAAGAGAGAGAGAGGGAGAAAGGAGGGCGAGGGAAAAGGCTATGAGAGAGAGAAATGGAGAGATGGAGAGAGGGAGAGAGAGAGGGAGAGAGAGAGAGGGAGAGAGAGAGAGGGAGAGAGAGGGAGAGAGTGTACCCTACCTCTCTCAAGGGCAGGCACCTTACATTCCCTACACACCCACCACCTCAAGCTGACCACTTCATCATGAGGAGCCAGTCTATCAGCATCCTGTCGGCCAACATTAGAGGTTTCATTACTAATGTTGGAGAGCTCACACATAGCTTTGTGAACACTCGACGTCCCGACATGATAGCTGTTGTTGAAACATTTTTGGATGACAGGACTCCAGAAAATTTTGCAAGAATTGCTGGCTACACCTCATGGATGAGAAGAGACAGGCAAGGGCAAGGAGGTGGTGTTGCTGTGTGCTTCTCTAAAAGTGTTCATGCCCAGCACATAGATGTTGCCACCCCTACACATCTTGAAATGATGTTCTTCAAGCTCTGTATAAACACTAGTACCTCTGTACTAGCATGTGCAATGTACAGACCTCAGTGGCAACATGCAGACCCTATCAACTTCCTAATGGAAAATATTGACTCCCTTCTGCTACAACACAACTGTCAACATATTATAATTGTTGGTGACCTCAACCAGCACCTTATACAGAGGGACTTTGATGACCTTCTTGCAGTGTTTGACATGAGAAACTTTGTTGATTTCCCTACTCATATCTCTGGCTCCTCCCTTGACCCAGTAGTGAGTGATCTGGCAGAAGGCATAGTCACTTGTCAACCCCTCGGGTACGTTGGATCGTCTGACCACAAGGCTGTTTTTACCACACTTAAGATCCCAACAGAACGAGGTGAGGAGTCCACACGCACAACCTGGCTATGGGAAAGAGGTAATTGGCCAGCCCTTTGCTCTGAGCTCGCCACCACCGACTGGAATGCTCTTCTCCAGGGGGATGTTGACAACCAAGTGAAAGCCTTCACTGGACACATCCTTAATCTGCAACAAGAACACATTCCTCACCGGCAATATGTGACAAAGCCTACAGATCAGCCTTGGTTTGGCTTTCGTTGTAGAGAGGCTGCTACTGCTAAGTACAAAGCATGGCGAAGGTATAAGAGACATCCTACCACCTATAACAGGAACTTGCACATGCAAGCCTGTAGGCATATGGGTGATGTTCAAAAGTGGGCCATTGCTAAATGGGAGTTGGACACTAAAAGAAAGTTAGCATCAGGTAGGGTAGGCTCCAAAACCTGGTGGTCCCTGGTCAAGGACAGACAAGGTTATCTGCCTGATGAACTTATTCCACCTCTAAATCGACAGGATGGGACCACCTCTACTAGTAGTCAAGAGAAAGCGGACCTCTTTGCTGAACACTTTGCTACCAAAATGCAAGTTCCTGATCCAGCAAGGGACCCTCCTTGGCTAGCTGCAAGAACTGTGTCAAAACTGTCAGGGGTGACAATAAGGCAGGAGGAGGTGCATTTCCTTCTTAAATCACTTGACCAAGAAAAGGCTGTGGGCCCAGACAAGTTGAGCCCAAGATTGTTGAGAAGATGTGCAGACCAGCTAGCAGCACCTCTAACTCGCATCTTTCAGCACTGCCTAGTACAGTGCAAATGGCCCTCTCCATGGAAAGAGGCAAATGTAGTCCCTGTTCACAAAAAGAAGAGCAGAGCAGAAATCAGCAACTACAGACCAGTGTCACTCCTGTCAATCACTGGTAAGATCCTTGAGACAATAATCTCAAGACAAATGACAGATTTTTTTGACTACCACTCACTACTTTGTGATCGTCAATATGGCTTCAGGAAAGGTTACTCTGCTGCTGATCTGTTGTTAAACCTCTCCACTAAGTGGCACCAGTCACTGGATGAATCCAAAGTCAGCTGTGTGGTAGCACTGGACATTGCTGGCGCTTTCGACCGGGTGTGGCACCAGGGCCTCTTAGCAAAACTTCAAGCACTGGGAATTGCAGGCTCTACGCTATGTCTCCTCAGTGATTACCTTCATGGTAGATCTCTAAGTGTAGTCCTCAATGGAACGGAATCAGCAAGACATCCTATTGGGGCAAGCGTTCCACAAGGAAGTGTGCTGGGTCCACTGTTATGGAATGTCTACTTCAACGACCTTCTTCATCTCATCCCAGAATCACATGCATATGCAGACGACTGTACACTGACATTCACTTATCCAAGAGAAGAAATGCCAGCTGCTCTAAGCTACATCAATCACCAGCTGAGAGCTATATCAGCTTGGGGAAATAGATGGCAAGTAACATTTGCACCTGAGAAAACGCAAATGATGATCGTCTCTAGGCACCATGATGGTAATGCTGGTGCAGTAGTAAGGATGAATGGGAGGATGTTGGCACCTGGAGAAGAAGTTGATATCCTTGGGGTGAAATTTGACTCCAAACTAACCATGAAGAACCATGTTGTAAATCTTGCAAACAAGGCAGCCAGGAAGCTTACAGCACTTCGCCGTATCTCGCATCTGCTTGACAGTAGGGGTTGCAAGATACTGTACGAGGCACAAGTACGCTCACACCTTGAGTATGCTCCACTTTCTTGGTTTGCCTGTCCCCCCTCTCATCTGCGACTGCTTGACAGAGTAGAGAACAGAGCAAGACGTCTCATCTCTCGCCTGGACCCATCCTGGATGGATCTGTCATTTCAGCAGAGCCTTCAACATAGGAGGGATGTGGGTGGCCTTACTGTTATGTACAAGGCCAATATTGTCAAAATACCACACTTGGATCCACTTCGAGGACAGCGCGAAACAAGCTTTTATGCCACAAGACGGGCAGAAAGCAGCAACTTCACTCTGGCTGTACCCTTCTCCAGAACATCACTCCATCTGAGATCATACATACCCAGGATGACTCGAGTATGGAAACACATTCGTACAGCATAATGATGTCAACGAGATAACGTCAGTTGATCAAATGAAAATACTGGCCCACAGATGGCTCCAACTTCATCCTGTTCCGTACTTGTATGTCTCATAACAATAAAAATGCTTTCAAATGAGCTGATAAAAAAAAAAAAAAAAAAAAAAAAAAAAAAAAAAAAAGGTGAGGGAGAGGGAGAGAGGAGAGGGGAGGAAGAGGGGGAGGAGGGGGAGGGAGGAGAGAGGAGAGAGGGAGAGGAGAGAGGGAGAGGGAGAGAGGGAGGGAGAGGGAGCGAGGGCGAGGGAGAGAGGGAGGAGGGAGAGAGGGAGGAGAGAGAGGGAGAGGAGAGAGGGAGAGGGAGAGGGAGGAGGAGGGAGAGAGAGGAGAGGTGGGAGGGAGGAGGAGGGAGAGAGAGGTGGGGGAGGGAAGGAGGAGGAGAGGAGAGAGAGGGAGGGAGAAGGAAGGGAGGAGAGAGAGGAGGAGAGAGGAGGAGGAGAGAGAGAGGGGAGAGAGAGAGAGAGAGAGAGAGAGAGAGAGAGAGGAGAGAGAGAGAGAGAGAGAGAGAGAGAGAGAGAGAGAGGAGAGAGAGAGAGAGGGAGGGAGAGAGGGAGAGGGAAGGAGGAAGGAGGAGAGGAGGGAGAGGGAGAGAGGGAGGGAGAGAGAGGAGGGAGGGAGGAGAGAGAGGAGGGAGAGAGAGGAGGGAGAGAGAGGAGAGGGGGAAGGAGGAGAAGGAGGGAGAAGGAGAGAAGGAGAGGAGAGGAGGGAGAGGGAGAGGAGAGAGGAGAGAGGGAGAGGGAGAGAGGAGAGGAGAGGGAGAGTGGGAGAGGAGAGAGAGAGAGAGAGAGAGGAGAGGAGAGAGGAGAGGGGAAGGAGGGAAGGAGGAGAGAGGGAGAGGGAGAGAGGAGAGAGGAGAGGAGAGGGAGGGAGAGGAGAGGAGTAGAGGAGAGGGAGGAGAGGAGGAGAGAGAGAGGGAGAGAAGAGGAGGAGGGAGAAGGAGGAGAGGGAGAGAGGAGAGAGGGAGAGGAGAGAGAGGGAGAGAGAGAGAGGGAGAGTGGGGGAGAGAGGAGAGGGAGAGAGGAGAGAGGGAGGGGAGAGGAGGGAGAGAGGGAGGGAGAGAGAGGGAGGAGAGAGAGGGAGAGAGAGAGGGAGAGAGAGGAGGGAGAGAGAGAGAGAGAGTTCCTGATCCAGCAAGGGACCTCCTTGGCTGAAGGCTGCAAGAACTGTATCAAAACCTGTCAGGATGATAAGGCAGGAGGAGGTGTGCATTTCCTTCCTTAAATCACTTGACCAAGAAAATAAAAAAGGCTGTGGGCCCAGACAAGTTGAGCCCTAAGATTGCTTGAGAAGATGCAGACCAGCTAGCAGCACCTTCTTAACTTCAGCATCTTTCAGCACTGCCTAGTACAGTGCAAATGGCCCTCCATGGAAAGAGGCAAATGTAGTCCCTGTTCACAAAAAGAAGAGCAGAGCAGAAATCAGCAACCTACAGACCAGTGTCACCCTGTCAATCACTGGTAAGATCCCTTCTGAGACAATAATCCTCAAGACAAATGACAGATTTTTTTTGACTACCACCTCACTACTGTGGATCGTCAATATGGCTTCTTCAGGAAAGGTTACCTCTGCTGCTGATCTGTTGTTAAACCTTCCTCCATCAAGTGGCACCAGTCACTGGATGAATCCAAAGTCAGCTGTGTGGTAGCACTGGACATTGCTGGCGCTGACCGGGTGTGGCAATCCAGGGCCTCTTAGGCAAAACTTCAAGCACTGGGAATTGCAGGCTCTACGCTATAGTCTCCTCAGTGATTACCTTCATGGTAGATCTCTAATGTGGTCCTCAATGGAACGGAATCAGCAAGACATCCTATTGGGGCAAGTTGCCCTCCATGCTGGAAGTGTGCTTGGGTCCACTGTTATGGAATGTCTACTTTCAACGATCCTTCTTCATCTCATCCCAGAATCACATGCATATGCAGACGACTCGTACACTGACATTCACTTATCCAAGAGAAGAAAATGCCAGCTGCTCTTGGGTTACATCAATCATCCAGCTGAGAGCCTATATCAGCTTGGGGAAATAGATGGTAAGTAACATTTGGCACCTGAGAAAACGCAATGATGATCGTCCCTCTAGGCACCATGATGGTAATGCTTGGGTGCAGTAGTAAGGATGAAGAAATGGGAGGATGTTGGCACCTGGAGAAGAAGTTATATCCTTAAGGGGCTACTTTGACTCCAAACTTAAATCCTACATGAAGAACCATGTTGTAAATCTTGCAAACAAGGCAGCCAGGAAGCTTACAGCACTTCGCCGTATTCTCGCATCTGCTTGACAGTAGGGGCTGTAAGATACTGTATGAGGCACAAGTACGCCTCACACCTTTGAGTATGCTCCACTTTCTTGGTTTGCCTGTCCTCTCTCATCTGCGACTGCTTGACAGAGTAGAGAACAGAGCAAGATCGTCCTCATCTTCTCGCCTGGACCCATCCTGATGGATCTGTCATTTCCAGCAGAGCCTTTCAACATAGGAGGGATGTGGGGTGGCCTTACTGTTATGTGCATAAGGTCCAATATTGTCAAAATACTCAACACTTTGGATCCACTTCTGAGGACAGCGTGAAATGCTTTTTATGCCACAAGACGGGCAGAAAAGCAGCAACAACTTCACTCTGGCTGTACCCTCTTCCTCTCCAGAACATCACTCCATCTGAGATCATACATACCCAGGATGACCTCGAGGTATGGAACATATCTGTACAGCATAAATGATGTCAACGAGATAACGCGTCAGTTGATCAAATGAAAATGCTTGGCCCACAGATGGCTTCCAACTTCATCCTGTTCCCTCTACTTGTATGTCTTAGCATAACAAAAATAAGCTCAAATGAGCTGATGTAGGTAATAGCCTTTAGCTTTGCCAATAAAGTTAGGAATCCTTAACCTGTAAATAGCTGTCAATAGTTAGGATCCTAACCTTGTCAAACCCTGTAAAAAAAAAAAAAAAAAAAAAAAAAAAAAAAAAAAAAAAAAAGTGGAGAGGGAGAGAGAGGGAGGAGAGAGAGGGAGAGGGAGAGAGAGGGAGAGGAGAGAGAGGGAGAGGGAGAGGAGGACATGTGAGAAAGGACATAAGGTGAGGACCAGTGTCGGAAGAAAAAGGAACTTGACAGACAGGGCCACCTTGTTTAGAGACCTGTTCCTGGTAGAACAAACCAGCAGGGATCTCTGAATTGGTAAAACACTCTCACACGTCACCCACTTAGCTACTCCTATCCCAGCCCAGCAGGTGGATTGGGCCCTTATAAGAAGACCACAGACCTACACTCCCTGCAGCTGCCCCTCAGTACCCTTACCCTCCCTCTCAAGGGCAGGCACCTACATTCCCTCACATACCCAATTAACCTTCGGGGCTTGACCACTTCATCATGAGGAGCCAGTCTATCAGCATCCCTGTCGGCCAACATTAGAGGTTTCATTACTTAATGTTGGAGAGCTCTACACATAGCTTTGTGGAATACTCGATGTCCAGATGATGATAGCTTGTTGTTGAAACATTTTTGGATGATAAGGACCTGGTGGAAAATTTTGCAAGAATTGCTGGCTACAATTCCTCATGGATGAGAAGAGACAGGCAAGGGTAAGGCAGGTGGTGTTGTTGTGTGCTTCCTCTAAAAGTGTTCATGCCCAGCACATAGATGTTGCCATGCCCCCTACACATCTTGAAATGATGTTCTTCTCAAGCCTCTGTATAAACACCTAGTACCCTCTGTACTAGCATGTGCAATGTACAGACCTCAGTGGCAACATGCAGACCCTCTATCAACTTCCTCCTAA
>NC_091297.1:921202-1051202 GCF_038502225.1 Cherax quadricarinatus
TAAAAATAATAATAATAATATTAATAATAATAATAATAAAACTTCATCAGAGTATAAAACAAATTCCAGCCACAAAAAAGAGCGAAAAACCAACGTCAAAGACCTGGGAGTGATCATGTCGGAGGATCTCACCTTCATGGACCATAACATTGTATCAATCGCATCTGCTAGAAAAATGACAGGATGGATAATGAGAACCTTCAAAACTAGGGAGGCCAAGCCCATGATGACACTCTTCAGGTCACTTGTTCTATCTAGACTGGAATATTGCTGCACACTAACAGCACCTTTCAAGGCAGGTGAAATTGCTGACCTAGAAAATGTACAGAGAACCTTCACGGCACACATAACGGAGATAAAACACCTCAATTACTGGGAGCGCTTGAGGTTCCTAAACCTGTATTCCCTGGAACGCAGGCGGGAGAGATACATGATTATATACACCTGGAAAATCCTAGAGGGACTAGTACCGAACTTGCACACGAAAATCACTCACTACGAAAGCAAAAGACTTGGCAGACGATGCACCATCCCCCCAATGAAAAGCAGGGGTGTCACTAGCACGTTAAGAGACCATACAATAAGTGTCAGGGGCCCGAGAATGTTCAACTGCCTCCCAGCACACATAAGGGGGATTACCAACAGACCCCTGGCAGTCTTCAAGCTGGCACTGGACAAGCACCTAAAGTCAGTTCCTGATCAGCCGGGCTGTGGCTCGTACGTTGGTTTGCGTGCAGCCAGCAGCAACAGCCTGGTTGATCAGGCGCTGATCCACCAGGAGGCCTGGTCACAGACCGGGCCGCGGGGGCGTTGACCCCCGAAACTCTCTCCAGGTAAACTCCAGGTAAACAGTTGTGACCGGGTGTGGAAGTGTGAATTGCTCATTACTCTATAATTTGTTCATGATTGTAGCCATGTATAAACGTAAGTAACCATTCTACAGAATTCATTACCTTTGTAACTTGTGAGCTCATTACCTTTGTACCTAGTTCAGCTATCAAAACTTTGGGGGCCCAGTCCCTGGACCCATTACGTACCTCTGTAATCTGTAAATACCTTTGTAACTTGTCATGATTGTGACCAGACCTACCTGGAGTTCATTACCTTTGTAAATTGTGAATTCATTACCTTTGTAAATTGTGAGTTCATTACCTTTGTAAATTGTGAGTTCATTACCTTTGTAAATTGTGAGTTCATTACCTCTGTAACTTGCTCAGCTATCAAAACTTTGGAGTCCAGTCCCTGGACCAATTATGTACCTCTGTAATCTTTTGACTACCGTCCACAGGATGGGTATGTGGTGTATAATAAACATATTAAACTAAACTAAACGCACACTACACCCACACTACACACACACTACACACACACTACACACACACTAAACACACACTACACACACACACACACACACACACACTCACACACACACACACTACACACACACTACACACACACACACACACACACACTGTATACCATCTACGTCAGGCCCATACTGGAGTATGCAGCACCAGTTTGGAATCCACACCTAGTCAAGCACGTCAAGAAATTAGAGAAAGTGCAAAGGTTTGCAACAAGACTAGTCCCAGAGCTACGGGGATTGTGCTACGAAGAAAGGTTGAGGGAAATCGGCCTGACGACACTGGAGGCCAGGAGGGTCAGGGGAGACATGATAACGACATATAAAATACTGCGCGGAATAGACGAGGTGGACAAAGACGGGATGTTCCAGAGATGGGACACAGACACAAGAGGTCACAATTGGAAGTTGAAGACTCAGATGAATCAAAGGGATGTTAGGAAGTATTTCTTCAGTCATAGAGTAGTCAGGCCGTGGAATAGCCTAGAAAGTGACGTAGTGGAGGCGGGAACCATACATAGTTTTAAGGCGGGGTATGATAAAGCTCATGGGGCAGGGAGAGAGAGGACCTAGTAGCAATCAGCGAAGAGGCGGGGCCAGGAGCTGTGACTCGACTCCTGCAACCACAAATAGGTGAGTACAAATAGGTGAGTACACTACACACACACACACACACTACACACACACTACACACACACACACTACACACACACACACACACACACACACACACACACACACACACACACACACTACACACACTATACACACACACACACACATACACACACACACACACACACACACACACACACGCACACACTACACACACATACACACACACACACACACACACACACTACACACACACTACGCACACACTGCACACACACACACACACACGCACTACACACACACATACACGCACACACACATACACTACACACACACTACACACACACTACGCACACACTACACACACACTAAACACACACTACACACACACTACACACACACACACACACACACACTACACACACACACACACATACATACATACACACAGACACACACACAGACACACACACACACACACACACACACACACACACACACACACACACACAGGTGGAGAAAAAAGCGATTGAAGATATCATGACCCAGGTGGCAAATTTTCGGAGAATTGGGTGGTTCACAAAGAAAAGGAATCGGCCTCTCAAAGTAATTTTCAAGGCAGAATCAACCCGAACCATGATCCTGCAGGAGAAAGCACGGCTGAGAGGCAAGCAGGAGTTCCGGAGTGTGTACCTCGACCGAGACAGAACACAGGACGAAAGGAAGACAATGAAAGAGAGAGTTCAAAAACGAAAGGAGAAATGGGAGGAAATGAAAAAGGAGAGCAGAATAACCCAGGATCAAATGGAAGGACAAGCGCACCCCCCAGAAACACCTGCAGAAGGACTCCAGCCACGACACCCCCAAGGCAACTGAACAATCCAAACCAACCATCACACACCGATCCCTCTGTTTCCACCCCCCGCACCACAGTTACAGTATTAGAACAGAAGTTGAAGGTTTGGTACACAAATGCAGATGGATTAACGAATAAACATGAGGAATGGCAAGAAAGAATCAATGAGAAGTCCCCAGACATCATAGCAGTTACAGAAACAAAACTCATGGAGACAATAACAGATGCAATCTTCCCACCAGGATACCAGATCATGAGGAAAGATAGAAGGGGCAGGGGGGGAGGTGGGGTTGCTCTGCTCGTAAAAACAGATGGAAATTCGAGAAAATGGAAGGAATAGATGAGACGGGAGAAAGAGACTACATAGCAGGTACACTTCAGTCGGGGGAACACAAAGTGGTCATTGCAGTGATGTATAATCCACCACAGAACTGCAGGAGGCCAAGAGAGGAATATGAAGAGAGCAACAGAGCAATGGTGGACACACTTGCTGAGGTGGCAAGAAGAGCTCTCTCCAGCAGAGCAAAGTTGCTGGTTATGGGGGATTTCAACCACAGGGAGATTGACTGGGAAAACCTGGAGCCACATGGGGGTCCCGAAACATGGAGAGCCAGGATGTTGGACGTGGTGCTGGAAAACCTCATGCACCAACATGTTAAGGACACTACCAGAGTGAGAGGGGAGGATGAACCAGCAAGATTGGACCTTGTGTTCACCCTGGGCAGCTCAGATATTGAGGACATCAAGTATGAGAGTCCCCTAGGAGCTAGCGACCACGTGGTTCTGTGCTTTGAATACATAGTAGAGCTGCAAGTGGAGAGAATAACAGGAGTTGAATGGGAAAAGCCTGACTATAAAAGAGGGGACTACATAGGGTTGAAGAACTTCCTGCGGGAGGTCCAGTGGGACAGAGAACTGGCAGGAAACCCAGTAAATGAAATGATGGAATATGTAACAACAAAATGCAAGGAGGCAGTGGAAAGGTTTATTCCCAAGGGCAACAGTAACAACGGGAAGACCAGAACGAGCCCCTGGTTTACCCGACGGTGTAAGGAGGCAAAAGAAAGTGCAATAGAGAATGGAAAAAGTACAGAAGGCAGAGAACACACGAAAATAGGGAGATCAGTCGCAGAGCCAGGAATGAGTACGCACAGGTAAGGAGGGAGGCCCAGCGACAGTATGAAAATGACATAGCATCGAGAATCAAGACTGATCCGAAACTGTTGTATAGCCACATCAGGAGGAAGACAACAGTCAAAGACCAGGTGATCAGATTAAGGACAGAAGGTGGAGAACTCACAAGAAATGATCAGGAGGTATGTGAGGAGCTGAACAGGAGATTTAAGGAAGTTTTTACAGTAGAGACAGGAAGGGCTGTGGGAAGACAACACAGAAGGGAACATCAAGAGGGAATATACCAACAAGTGTTGGATGACATACGAACAACTGAGGAGGAGGTGAAGAAGCTCCTAAGTGACCTTGACACCTCAAAGGCGATGGGACCGGACAACATCTCCCCATGGGTCCTTAGAGAAGGAGCAGAGATGCTGTGCATGCCTCTAACCACAATCTTCAACACATCCCTTGAAACTGGGCAACTACCTGAGAAATGGAAGACAGCTGATGTAGTCCCCATATTTAAGAAAGGAAACAGAAACGAGGCACTAAACTACAGACCTGTGTCTCTGACATGTATTGTGTGCAAAGTCATGGAGAAGATTATCAGGAGGAGAGTGGTCGAACACCTGGAAAGGAACAAGATTATAAATGAAAACCAGCATGGGTTCATGGAAGGCAAATCTTGTATCACAAACCTCCTGGAGTTTTATGACAAGGTAACAGAAGTAAGACACGAGAGAGAGGGGTGGGTAGATTGCGTTTTCCTAGAGTGCAGGAAGGCCTTTGACACAGTTCCCCACAAGAGATTAGTGCAGAAGCTGGAGGATCAGGCGCACGTAAAAGGGAGGGCACTGCAATGGATAAGGGAATACCTGACAGGGAGGCAGCAACGAGTCATGGTACGTGAAGAGGTATCACAGTGGGCGCCTGTTACGAGCGGGGTCCCACAGGGGTCAGTTCTAGGACCAGCGCTATTTTTGATATATGTGAACGACATGATGGAAGGAATAGACTCTGAAGTGTCCCTGTTCGCAGATGACGTGAAGTTGATGAGAAGACTTAAATCGGACGAGGATGAGGCAGGACTGCAAAGAGACCTGGACAGGCTGGACATGTGGTCCAGCAACTGGCTTCTCGAATTCAATCCAGCCAAATGCAAAGTCATGAAGATTGGGGAGGGGCAAAGAAGACCGCAGACAGAGTATAGGCTAGGTGGACAAAGACTACAGACCTCACTCAGGGAGAAAGACCTTGGGGTGACCATAACACCGAGCACATCACCGGAGGCACACATCAACCAAATAACCGCTGCAGCATACGGGCGCCTGGCAAACCTGAGAATAGCGTTCCGATATCTTAATAAGGAATCGTTCAAGACACTGTACACTGTGTATGTTAGGCCCATACTGGAGTATGCAGCACCAGTCTGGAACCCACACCTGGTCAAGCACGTCAAGAAGTTAGAGAAAGTACAAAGGTTTGCAACAAGGCTAGTCCCAGAGCTCAAGGGAATGTCGTACGAGGAAAGGTTAAGGGAAATCGGACTGACGACACTGGAGGACAGAAGGGTCAGGGGAGACATGATAACGACATACTAGATACTGCGGGGAATAGACAAGGTGGACAGAGATAGGATGTTCCAGAGAGGGGACACAGGGACAAGGGGTCACAACAGGGACGTTAGGAAGTATTTCTTCAGTCATAGAGTTGTCAGCAAGTGGAATAGCCTAGCAAGTGAAGTAGTGGAGGCAGGAACCATACATAGTTTTAAGAAGAGGTATGACAAAGCTCAGGAAGCAGAGAGAGAGGATCCAGTAGCGATCAGTGAAGAGGCGGGGCCAGGAGCTGAGTCTCGACCCCTGCAACCAAAATTAGGTGAGTACACACACTACACACACACTACACACACACATTAGCCAATGTCACTGTAACTGTTTATTATCAACATCATTACCTCCTCTCCCCCACCACAACACTATCCTACCTCCGTTACACCACTAACAGGCCTTCACTTCACTTTATTCATGTCAACGCAAGATCACTTTTTCCAAAATTGGCAGAGATTAGGATTCTAGCTAACAGAACTAGAACGGCAGTTATATCCATCTCTGAATCCTGGCTGAATGATACGGTGACTGACGACGAGGTGAAAATAGAAGGTTACAATATAAAACGCTTAGATAGGAACAGAAAAGGTGGTGGGGTATGCATCAACATAAGAAATGACAGCTTACAACCCAAGGCCTGATTTAAATAACAATAAACTGGAGATTCTATGGTTTGCTGTGTTGCTTCTCAAGATCAAACCCATCTTACAAGTAACTAGTTACAGCCCTCCCACCCATGATCAGTTCTTAGAGGACTTTTCCAGAGTATTCTCCGGACTTGAGAACAATTGCGAGACAGTAATACTGGGAGACTTCAATATCTGTTTTCAACAGCAAAATAACGGGCTATGTAATAGGTATAAGCAAATTCTAAGTTTAAATAGATACAGTCAATTAAGTAATACACCAACCCGGATCACACAGTTCTTAGTCACTCTAATTGACCACATACTCTGTAACCACTCTGAGAACATTAGTCAGTCAGGCGTCATTACCACAGGTCTTAGTGATCATTTCATCATTTACTGCACCAGGAAAATCACTAGGGATAGGATAGGCCTACACAGGACAATAAAAATGAGGTCAACTAGAAACTACAGTAAAGAAACACTGGTAAATAGGCTACACAATTGTGACTGGACAGAGATAACAAGTTGCACGGACGTAAACGATGCCTGGGAAAAATTCTAAACAATGTTCACTACCATCCTTGATAATATTGCTCCAGTTAAAGAGGTTAGGACTAAACGAAGAACTGAACCCTGGATGACTACTGAGATATTAGATAATATGAAATTCAGAGACCAGCTGCTAAAGAGATTTAAAACAAACGGACGAGTTATTGCAGCACTAAATGAATTCCAAAGGGTGAGGAACAAATTGCAGAGGCTTGTAAAAGGAGCAAAGACGAGGCACTATCGCTCAAAAATCAAAGAGTACAAGAATAACCCTAGAAAGCTCTGGCAATGACTAAAACAGTTGGGGTATAGCCATTAACCCGTAGATAGATCTATTATAGTACTAAATATCAATAACGAGGTATGCCACGAAATAACTACAGTGGCAAATTGTTTTAATTCCTGCTACACATCTGTTGCATCAACACTAGTAAGTAAACTACCAGCTGCATCAAATACCTTTAACACAGACTCTGATAAGTTTCAAACATACTATACCAATAAAGGGGTAACCCCAAACAATTGTCAACTAGTAAGTGTATCTCATGACTTCGTGCAAAAAGAACTAAGCAGGTTAAATACAACTAAGAGCCTCGGCCCTGGTAACATCCTGTCTAAGTTCCTAAAAGATGGTGCCTCTGAGTTGCCAGTCCCCAGTGCTTACATAATAAATTTGTCCATCACCACTAATACTGTACTAGAGGGGTTCAAGGAGGCCAGAGTTACTCCTACCTTCTAGAAAAATAGTATGTCTGATGTCAGCGGCTATAGGCTTGTTAGTATACTCAGTGTGATATCCAAAATCCTAGAGAGTGCGGTGTACTGTCAAATAGTTAAGTATCTTAATGACAACAACATTCTTCATAGTTACCAATCAGGCTTTAGATCTTACTCAACCGACACCTCCCTAATTAATCTGATGGATTACATGAGAACTGAAATGTCGATAGGGAACCCCATAGGAATGGTAACCTTAGACTTGCAAAAGGCTTTCGATACTGTCAACCACAATATATTATGTAAGAAACTTCAAGCTATCGACATAGGTTCCATAGACTGGTTTAAGCCCTATCTTAGCAATAGGAAACAAATTGTCAAAATCAACAAACAGAATCAGAACCCCTGCCGATAGCATGTGGAGTTCCCCAAGGTAGTATTGTGTCCCTTATTATTTCTATGTTATGTAAATGACATGCCCATTAGTGTCAAGTGTAAACTCCTACTGTATGCGGATGACAGTGCTCTGTTAGTGTCAGGTAAAGACCCACAAGATATAGCTAATGTAATAACACTGGAACTGGAGTCTTGCAGCAAATGGTTAGTGGACAAGAAACTATCGTTACACCTCTGGAAAACGGAACCCATACTCTTTGTCACGAAACATAAACTGAGAAGGGTAAATAATTTTAACGTCCGGTGTAATGGGGAGCCCATCACTTCAGTTTCCCCAGTAAAATATCTGGGAATCCTCTTTGACCCATGCATGTCAGGGGAACTGACAGGGAACAGTGTAGTAAAGAAAACGGATAGCAGACTGAAGTTCCTCTATAGACAAGCAGTGTCTATCTAGATTCTAGAGGCTCGCAGGACCCTATGTCTAGCCCTTATACAGTGTCATATGGACTACGCTTGCTTTTCATGGAACTCTGCCTTGACAAAAAAAAAACTGAAAGATAACTGCAAATCACCCGGAACAAAATGGTAAGATTCATCCTGGACCTGGGTCTAAGTAGTATGTAGGCCAGGATGAATTACAACAGTTGGATATGCTGAATGTTGAAGACAGAGTAAAACAACTGAAGTTAAATCAAGTTTACAAAATTGCTCACAAACAGTGTCCAGAATATCTTGCTGCTAATTTTGTCAAGGTTGGGAACCAAAACAATCATAGTACTAGGGGGAGAGAGCACAACTTTGTAGTACTCACAGTCAGTGGCCAGGCTTCAAACACCTTTTATTGTACAGCAGTAAGGGAATGGAACAGTTTGCCTGCACATGTCAAAGCCAGTCACAACATGAGCCAGTTCAAGAAGAGCCAAAAGGTTCCTAATGAATGTTAGTTAGTTTAATATGTTTATTATGCACCCCATACCCATCCTGTGGACGGTAGTCAAAAGATTACAGAGGTACATAATGGGTCCAGGGACTGGGCTCCAAAGTTTTGATAGCTGAGGAAGTTACAGAGGTAATGAATTCACAATTTACAAAGGTAATGAACTCACAAATTACAAAGGTAATGAACTCCAGGTAGGTCTAGTCACAATCATGACAAGTTACGAAGGTATTTACAGATTACAGAGGTACGTAATGGGTCCAGGGACTGGGCCCCAAAGTTTGGATGGCTGAACTAGGTACAAGGTAATGAACTCACAAGTTACAAAGGTAATGAATTCTGTAAGAATGGTTACTTACGTTTATACATGGCTACAATCATGAACAAATTATAGTGTAATGAGCAATTCACACTTCCACACCCGGTCACAACTGTAATGAGTTATTGGTGCAAATATTGATTGTTGAGTCACACACACACACACACACACACACACACACACACACACACACACACACACACACACACACACACACACACACACACACACACACACACACACACACACACACACATATACAAATTCACACACACACACATAAACACACACACACACACACACACACACACACACACACACACACACACACACACACACACACACACACACACACACACACACACACACACACACACACACATACACACAGGACAGGAGAGATAGGGGGGACATGATAACGACATACAAAATACTGAGAGGAATTGACAAGGTGGACAAAGACAGGATGTTCCAGAGATTGGACACAGTAACAAGGGGACGCAGTTGGAAGCTGAAGACACAGATGAATCACAGGGATGTTAGGAAGTATTTCTTCAGCCACAGAGTAGTCAGTAAGTGGAATAGTTTGGGAAGCGATGTAGTGGAGGCAGGATCCATACATAGCTTTAAGCAGAGGTATGATAAAGCTCACGGCTCAGGGAGAGTGACCTAGTAGCGATCAGTGAAGAGGCGGGGCCAGGAGCTCGGACTCGACCCCCGCAACCTCAACTAGGTGAGTACAACTAGGTGAGTACACACACACACACACACACGCACACACACTCATACCCGTGAAGAGCAACCGGTGAAGAGGCGGGGCCAGGAGCTAAGACTCGAACCCTGCAACCACAAATGAATGTAGCTACAGAAAGTGGGAAGAATGACTTTATTTTTTTAGCTAGCACACATGTAAATATAAACAGCTAATTTTACCTTATTTCTAGTATATCTCCTTTCTAGTATGATAATAAGATATTATCCCCGTTTTAGTACAATAACAAGGTATTAAAAGGACCCCAATGGAAATAAGTCACTCTGACTCTTTTGGGTTATCCCAGGTTCTCTACACATCACCAGGAGGCAGCTCTGATGAAAACTCACACTCACGCCAGCTTTTAAATCTCTGCACAAAATTCAATTTAAACCAGCAAATAATAGAGCCTACTAGACTGGAGAATACACTAGACCTCATCTTCACTAACAATGATGATCTGATAAGAAATGTCACCATATCAAAAACAATATACTCAGATCACAACATAATTGAGGTTCAGACATGAATGCGCGGAGCCCCAGACCGACATAATGAGACTAGTCACGAGGGAGCATTCACCAAATTCAACTTCAATAACAAAAACATAAAGTGGGACCAAGTAAACCAAGTCCTAACCGATATAAGCTGGGAAGATATACTAAGCAACACAGACCCCAACTTATGCCTAGAACAGATTAACTCGGTGGCACTCGATGTATGCACAAGGCTTATTCCTCTTTGCCGATGACACTGTGCTCTTGGGAGATTCTGAAGAGAAGTTGCAGAGATTGGTGGATGAATTTGGTAGGGTGTGCAAAAGAAGAAAATTAAAGGTGAATACAGGAAAGAGTAAGGTTATGAGGATAACAAAAAGATTAGGTGATGAAAGATTGAATATCAGATTGGAGGGAGAGAGTATGGAGGAGGTGAACGTATTCAGATATTTGGGAGTGGACGTGTCAGCGGATGGGTCTATGAAAGATGAGGTGAATCATAAAATTGATGAGGGAAAAAGAGTGAGTGGTGCACTTAGGAGTCTGTGGAGACAAAGAACTTTGTCCTTGGAGGCAAAGAGGGGAATGTATGAGAGTATAGTTTTACCAACGCTCTTATATGGGTGTGAAGCGTGGGTGATGAATGTTGCAGCGAGGAGAAGGCTGGAGGCAGTGGAGATGTCATGTCTGAGGGCAATGTGTGGTGTGAATATAATGCAGAGAATTCGTAGTTTGGAAGTTAGGAGGAGGTGCGGGATTACCAAAACTGTTGTCCAGAGGGCTGAGGAAGGGTTGTTGAGGTGGTTCGGACATGTAGAGAGAATGGAGCGAAACAGAATGACTTCAAGAGTGTATCAGTCTGTAGTGGAAGGAAGGCGGGGTAGGGGTCGGCCTAGGAAGGGTTGGAGGGAGGGGGTAAAGGAGGTTTTGTGTGCGAGGGGCTTGGACTTCCAGCAGGCATGCGTGAGCGTGTTTGATAGGAGTGAATGGAGACAAATGGTTTTTAATACTTGACGTGCTGTTGGAGTGTGAGCAAAGTAACATTTATGAAGGGATTCAGGGAAACCGGCAGGCCGGACTTGAGTCCTGGAGATGGGAAGTACAGTGCCTGCACTCTGAAGGAGGGGTGTTAATGTTGCAGTTTAAAAACTGTAGTGTAAAGCACCCTTCTGGCAAGACAGTGATGGAGTGAATGATGGTGAAAGTTTTTCTTTTTCGGGCCACCCTGCCTTGGTGGGAATCGGCCGGTGTGATAATAAAAAAAATATAAGATGTAAAATAGAAAGAGACAGGCGCTCCCTTTACAGGCGACGGGAAAGAATAACAGAGCGGCTAAAAGAGGTCAATATATCTGAAATGCGTAGGGAGACACTGGTCAGAGAAATAGCAAGCATCGAACTTAAGCTAAAAGAATCCTTTAGGAGTCAGGAATCGCGGGAAGAACTAAAAGCCATAAATGAAATCGAAAGAAACCCAAAGTATTTCTTCTCCTATGCCAAATCAAAATCGAGAACAACGTCCAGTATTGGGCCCCTACTTAAACAAGATGGGTCCTACACAGATGACAGCAAGGAAATGAGTGAGCTACTCAAGTCCCAATATGACTCAGTTTTTAGCAAGCCGCTAACCAGACTGAGAGTCGAAGATCAAAATGAATTTTTTATGAGAGAGCCACAAAATTTGATTAACACAAGCCTATCCGATGTTATCCTGACGCCAAATGACTTCGAACAGGCGATAAATGACATGCCCATGCACTCTGCCCCAGGGCCAGACTCATGGAACTCTGTGTTCATCAAGAACTGCAAGAAGCCCCTATCACGAGCCTTTTCCATCCTATGGAGAGGGAGCATGGACACGGGGGTCGTCCCACAGTTACTAAAAACAACAGACATAGCCCCACTCCACAAAGGGGGCAGTAAAGCAACAGCAAAGAACTACAGACCAATAGCACTAACATCCCATATCATAAAAATCTTTGAAAGGGTCCTAAGAAGCAAGATCACCACCCATCTAGAAACCCATCAGTTACACAACCCAGGGCAACATGGGTTTAGAACAGGTCGCTCCTGTCTGTCTCAACTATTGGATCACTACGACAAGGTCCTAAATGCACTAGAAGACAAAAAGAATGCAGATGTAATATATACAGACTTTGCAAAAGCCTTCGACAAGTGTGACCATGGCGTAATAGCGCACAAAATGCGTGCTAAAGGAATAACAGGAAAAGTCGGTCGATGGATCTATAATTTCCTCACTAACAGAACACCGAGAGTAGTCGTCAACAGAGTAAAGTCCGAGGCAGCTACGGTGAAAAGCTCTGTTCCACAAGGCACAGTACTCGCTCCCATCTTGTTCCTCATCCTCATATCCGACATAGACAAGGATGTCAGCCACAGCACCGTGTCTTCCTTTGCAGATGACACCCGAATCTGCATGACAGTGTCTTCCATTGCAGACACTGCAAAGCTCCAGGCGGACATCAACCAAATCTTTCAGTGGGCTGCAGAAAACAATATGAAGTTCAACGATGAGAAATTTCAATTACTCAGATATGGTAAACATGAGGAAATTAAATCTTCGTCAGAGTACAAAACAAATTCTGGCCACAAAATAGAGCGAAACACCAACGTCAAAGACCTGGGAGTGATCATGAGAGGATGGATAATGAGAACCTTCAAAACTAGGGAGGCCAAGCCCATGATGACATTCTTCAGGTCACTTGTTCTATCTAGGCTGGAATATTGCTGTACACTAACAGCACCTTTCAAGGCAGGTGAAATTGCCGACCTAGAAAATGTACAGAGAACTTTCACGGCGCGCATAACGGAGATAAAACACCTCAATTATTGGGAGCGCTTGAGGTTCCTAAACCTGTATTCCCTGGAACGCAGGCGGGAGAGATACATGATTATATACACCTGGAAAATCCTAGAGGGACTAGTCCCGAACTTGCACACGAAAATCACTCACTACGAAAACAAAAGACTTGGCAGACGATGCAACATCCCCCCAATGAAAAGCAGGGGTGTCACTAGCACGTTAAGGGACCATACAATAAGTGTCAGGGGCCCGAGACTGTTCAACTGCCTCCCAGCACACATAAGGGGGATTACCAACAGACCCCTGACAGTCTTCAAGCTGGCACTGGACAAGCACCTAAAGTCAGTTCCTGATCAGCCGGGCTGTGGCTCGTACGTTGGTTTGCGTGCAGCCAGCAGCAACAGCCTGGTTGATCAGGCTCTGATCCACCAGGAGGCCTGGTCACAGACCGGGCCGCGGGGGCGTTGACCCCCGGAACTCTCTCCAGGTAAACACATATGCTGCTATGTATGATAATTCTATGTAACTGTATTTGTGTATACCTGAATAAACTTACTTAACACACCATTACAACTTCACCATCACGCCACAACTACCACCATCACAAACATCACAGCCACAGTCACCCAGTTAAAGCATCATGCTCAACAACAATTCCAACCAACCACCAGTCATCACAACCGCAATAATTTTGAAGCCATAGCAACACGTCAGATAAACGATTTGCATCACTAATCTTCTGCTTCTTCCTCTTTTTCTTCTTCTTCGTCTTATTCTATTATTATTATTATTATTACTATACCCTACTTTATCCCCTTTACATAACATACACGAGAAGAGAGAATCTCATAAACTAAACATAGTTAAATAAAATATCTGTCAACATGTGTGGGTCAGCCAAGGACGTAGTAGTGTGTAGTAACTTTTATTATTGTTACAACAACCCTGGTATTCACTGGTAGTAAGTTTCTCCTGATGAACCTGACCTTCCTTCTCGGGGTAACAGTAATCAATCGCAAGGTATGTTGACCTGACTTCCCAGACTTGTACCTCACTGATTCGACTTGTTTACCTCACTGATAATTGTGTCGAGTCTCAAGGGCGTCCGACTTCCTTGAATGTTGCGCTCAGATTAACCACCCCAGAGTTGCACAGACTGCAATCAACAGTAGGGACAACAATGATCCTCCTCATACATGAGAACATCGTCGACTAGTTTTTTTTTCCTGTTGTGAAAGTTTATTTATGCAGAATGTTTGTTGTTTTGATTGTAAGAACCATTGGTGGCTTCTTGTTGCACGCTCATACAGAGTAAAGTATTACACACACACACATACACATACACACACATACACACATACACATGCACACACACAAACACACACACACACATACACACACACACACACACATACACACACACACACACACACACACACACACACACACACACACACACACACACACACGCACACACATGGTACGCGACGAGGTGTCAGATTGGGCGCCTGTGACAAGCGGGGTTCCACAGGGGTCAGTCCTAGGACCTGTGCTGTTCTTGGTAAATGTGAACGACATAACGGAAGGGATAGACTCAGAAGTGTCCTTGTTTGCAGATGATGTGAAGTTAATGAGAAGAATCAAATCGGACGAGGATCAGGCAGGACTACAAAGAGACCTGGACAGGCTACAAGCCTGGTCCAGCAACTGGCTCCTTGAATTTAACCCTACCAAATGCAAAGTCATGAAGATTGGGGAAGGGCAAAGAAGACCGCAGACACAATATAGTTTAGATGGCCAAAGACTGCAAACCTCACTCAAGGAAAAAGATCTGGGGGTGAGTATAACACCGAGCATATCTCCTGAGGCGCACATCAATCAGATAACTGCTGCAGCATACGGGCGCCTGGCAAACCTACGGATAGCGTTCCGATACCTCAGTAAGGATTCGTTTAAGACTCTGTATACCATCTACGTCAGGCCCATACTGGAGTATGCAGCACCAGTTTGGAATCCACACCTAGTCAAGCACGTCAAGAAATTAGAGAAAGTGCAAAGGTTTGCAACAAGACTAGTCCCAGAGCTACGGGGATTGTCCTATGAAGAAAGGTTGAGGGAAATCGGCCTGACGACACTGGAGGACAGGAGGGTCAGGGGAGACATGATAACGACATATAAAATACTGCGCGGAATAGACGAGGTGGACAAATACGGGATGTTCCAGAGATGGGACACAGACACAAGAGGTCACAATTGGAAGTTGAAGACTCAGATGAATCAAAGGGATGTTAGGAAGTATTTCTTCAGTCATAGAGTAGTCAGGCCATAGAATAGCCTAGAAAGTGATGTAGTGGAGGCAGGAACCATACATAGTTTTAAGGCGAGGTATGATAGAGCTCATGGGGCAGGGAGAGAGAGGACCTAGTAGCAATCAGCGAAGAGGCGGGGCCAGGAGCTGTGACTCGACCCCTGCAACCACAAATAGGTGAGTACAAATAGGTGAGTACACACACACACACACACACACATACACACATGAAACACTAAACTACAGACTAGTGTCACTGACTTGTATAGTATGCAAAGTCATGGAGAAGATTGTCAGGAGAAGAGTGGTGGAACACCTAGAAAGGAACATCAACAGCAGCCAACATGGTTTCAGGGATGGGAAATCCTGTGTCACAAACCTACTGAGTTCTATGACAAGGTGACAGCAGTAAGACAAGAGAGAGAGGGGTGGGTGGATTGCATCTTCTTGGACTGCAAGAAGGCGTTCGACACAGTATCACACAAGAGATTAGTACAAAAACTGGAGGACCAAGCAGGGATAACAGGGAAGGCACTACAATGGATCAAGGAATACTTGTCAGGAAGACAGCAGCGAGTAATGGTACGTGGCGAGGTGTCAGAGTGGGCACCTGTGACCAGCGGGGTCCCACAGGGGTCAGTCCTAGGACCAGTGCTGTTTCTGGTATTTGTGAACGACATGACGGAAGGAATAAACTCCGAGATGACGTGAAGTTGATGAGAAGAATTCATTCGATCGAAGACCAGGCAGAACTACAAAGGGATCTGGACAGGCTGCAGACCTGGTCCAGCAACTGGCTCCTGGAGTTCAATCCCACCAAGTGCAAAGTCAAGAAGATTGGGGAAGGGCAAAGAAGACCGTAGACGGAGTACAGTCTAGGGGGGCCAGAGACTACAAACCTCACTCAAGGAAAAAGATTTTGGGGTGAGTATACTACCAGGCACATCTCCTGCAGCGCACATCAACCAAATAACTGCTGCAGCATATGGGCGCCTAGCAAACCTCAAAACAGCATTCCGACATCTTAATAAGGAATCGTTCAGGACCCTGTACACCGTGTACGTCAGGCCCATATTGGAGTATGCGGCACCAGTTTGGAACCCACACCTAGCCAAGCACGTAAAGAAACTAGAGAAAGTGCAAAGGTTTACAACAAGATTAGTCCCAGAGCTAAGAGGTATATCCTACGAGGAGAGGTTAAGGGAAAGCAACCTGACGACACTGGAGGACAGAAGAGATAGGGGGGTAAGTAAGTAAGTAAGTAAGTAAGTAAATTTATTCAGGTATACACAAATACAGTTACATAGAATTATCATACATAGCAGCATATGTGTAGAGAACCTAGGATAACCCAAAAAAGTCAGACAGAGTGACTTATTTCCATTGGGGTCCTTTTACCTTATTATTATAATATAAAGGTTATAATATTTTCTTATTATTCTACAATGAAGATAACATCTTATTATCATACTAAAAAGACTATCTACTACACGAGGGTCATTAAGACTATCTACAATACGAGGGTCATTACTAGGGATAAGGTAAAATTTACACGTATTTTAGCTAAAAAATAGAAAATCATTCCCCTCCCTTTCTGTAGCTTCATTCATCAGACACTTTTTGGCAGTCTTCTTGAACTGGTTCATGCTATGACTGGCTTTGACATGTGCGGGTAGTCTGTTCCATTCCTTTATTGCTGTACAATAAAAGGTGTTTGAAGCCTGGCCACTGACTGTGGGTACTACAAAGTTGTGCTCTCTCCCCCTAGTACTATGATTGCTTTGGTTCCCAACCTTGACAAAATTGACAGCAAGATATTCTGGACACTGTTTGTGAGCAATTTTATAAACATGATTTAGCTTCAGTTGTTTTACTCTGTCTTCAACATTCAGCATATCCAACTGCTGTAATTCATCCTGGCCTACATGTTCTCTTGGTCCCAGCCCCAGGATGAATCTTACGATTTTGTTCTGGGTGATTTGCAGTCTATCTTTCAGTTTTTTTGTCAAGGCAGAGTACCATGAAGAGCAAGCGTAATCCATATGGCATTGTATAAGGGCTAGACATAGGGTCCTGCGAGCCTCAGTAGGTAGACACTGTGCTTGTCTATACAGGAACTTCAGTCTGGCATTCGCTTTCTTTACTACACTGTTCCCTATCAATTCTCCTGACATGCATGGGTCAAAGGGGATTCCCAGATATTTTACTGATGAAACCAAAGTGATGGACTCCCCATTACACTGAACATTAAAATTATTTACCCTTCTCAGTTTATGTTTCGTTCCAAAGAGAATGGCTTCAGTTTTCCCTAGGTGTAATGATAGTTTGTTGTCTACTAACCATTTGCTGCAGGACTCCAGTTCCAGTGTTAAAACATTAGCAATATCTTGTGGGTCTTTACCTGTCACTAACAGAGCACTGTCATCTGCATACAGTAGGAGTTTGCACTTGACACTGATAGGCATATCATTGACATAACATAAGAATAGTAAGGGACCCAGAATACTACCTTGGGGAACTCCACATGTTATCGGCAGGGGTTCTGATTCCGTTTTGTTGATTTTGACTATTTGTCTCCTGTTGCTAAGGTAGGACTTAAACCAGTCTACAGAACCTATACCGATAGCTTGAAGTTTATTACATAATATATTGTGGTTGACAGTATCGAAGGCCTTTTGCAGGTCTAAGGTTACCATACCTATGAGGTTCCCTTTTGACATTTCAGTTCTCAGGTAATCCATCAGATTAATAAGGGAGGTATCGGTTGAGTAGGATCTTCTAAAGCCCGATTGATAGCTATGGAGAATGCTGTTGTCATTAAGGTACTTAACTACTTGAGAATACACCGCCCTCTCCAGAATTTTAGATATTATACTGAGTATACTAACAGGTCTATAGTTGCTTACATCAGACCTATTATTTTTCTTGAAGATAGGAGTAACTCTGGCCTCCTTGAACCCCTCCGGTACGGTATTAGTGGTGATTGATAGATTTATTATGTGAGCAATAGGGATTGACAGTTCAGAAGCACCATCTTTTAGGAACTTAGACGGGATGTTATCAGGGCCTGTGCTCTTAGTTGGGTTTAACCTGCTTAGTTCTTTTTGAATGAAGTCATGAGATACACTTACTAGTTGACAACTGTTTGGGGTTACCCCTTTATTGGTATAGTATGTTTGAAACTTATCAGAGTCTGTGTTAAAGGTATTTGATGCAGCTGGTAGTTTACTTACTAGTGTTGATGCAACAGATGTGTAGTAGGAATTAAAGCAATTTGCCACCTTAGATGTTTCGTGGCATACCTCATTATCGATAGTGAGTACTATGTTAGACCTATCTACTGGCTTATGGCTATACCCCAACTGTTTTAGTTGTTGCCAGAGCTTTCTGGGGTTATGCTTATATTCTTCAATTTTTGAGCAATAGTGCTTTGCCTTTGCTCCTTTTATAAGCCTCTGTACTCTGTTCCTCACCCTTTGGAATTCATTTAGTGCTGCAATATCCTGTCTGTTTGCTTTAAATCTTTTTAGCAGCTGGTCTCTGAATTTCATATTATCTAATATCTCAGTAGTCATCCAGGGTTCAGTTCTTCGTTTAATCCTAACCTCTTTAACTGGTGCAATATTATTAAGAATGGTAGTGAACATTGTTTTGAATTTTTCCCAGGCATCGTTTACGTCCGTGCAACTTGTTATCTCTGTCCAGTCACAATTGTGTAGCCTATTTACCAGTGTTTCTTTACTGTAGTTTCTAGTTGACCTCATTTTTATTGTCCTGTGTAGGCCTATCCTATCCCTAGTGATTTTCCTGGTGCAGTAAATGATGAAATGATCACTAAGACCTGTGGTAATGACGCCTGACTGACTAATGTTCTCAGCGCGGTTGCAAAGTATGTGGTCAATTAGGGTGGCTGAGAACTGTGTGATCCGGGTTGGTTTATTAATTAGTTGGGTGTAGCTATTTAATCCTAGAATTTGCTTATACCTTTTGCATAGCCCGTTATTTTGTTGCTGAAAACAGATATTGAAGTCGCCCAGTATTATTGTTTCGCAATTGCTTTCAACTCCGGACAAGACTCTGGAAAAGTCTTCTAAGAACTGGTCCTGGGTAGGAGGGCGGTAACTAGTTCCTACTAAGATGGGTTTGGTCTTGGGAAGCAGCACTTCAAACCATAGAATCTCCAGTTTATTGTTATTTAAATCAGGTCTTGGGTTGTAAGCTAAGTCATTTCTAATGTAGGCACATACTCCACCGCCCTTTCTGTTCCTATCTAAGCGTTTTATATTGTAACCTTCTATTTTGACCTCGTCGTCAGTCACCGTATCATCCAACCAAGATTCAGAGATGGTTATAACTGCCGCCCTAATTTTGTTAGCTAGAATCCTAATCTCTGCCAATTTAGGAAGAAGTGATCTTGCATTGACATGAATAAAGTGAAGGCCTGTTTTCATAAAACAATCATAATCATCAATATATGGCAATGGGTCATTTGTATTAAAATTAGGTAAATCAATGTCATCACTGCTAAAGGGTAACTGTGCCAAAGTGCATTTGTTACACACAAAATGAATTCTGGCACCGTTGCTATAATTGTACATACATCCATCATGCACCCACCCCTTACACATTTTACATAAGGTGCCTTTTCTGTTTTTCATGCGTACTTTAGTACAGTGTATGCATCTGTTTGGTAGTGTTTGAGATAATAATGGCTGTATTGTCTCACATTGACCTATGTATGCATTACATATGGAGTTAAGGTTATCATCCCTAGCTACTAGACCGTCATTATCGCCGTCATTTATCTGTCTGTTTTGCCTCTGCACAATAGTTTGAGGTCCTGGATTAATTTGGATATCACCACTTAAGAGCGCTACAATAAGAGCTGTGTGCCATTGTTTTTGTTTGGGTATGCGGTGTTGCCATACCTTGCGGCGATAGTGAGGTTTACTTTTCTGGTAGGATGGCAACTGTTGGGCTTTTACTGTCCAGGGCGCTGTTACTCCATTCACCTTTTCCAACCCCCATGACTGATTTCTTTCTTCATGGAATTGAAGAAGAAATATAAATATAATTATGGCAGCCTGTACCCCTCTAATGCCTGCCATTTTCACTCTTCGCTCTTTTACTCATATACAATAATATTTATTTCTCTTTTCCAGTCCCTAGTACACTTAGTATCTGCTTTAATTACACTGAATTACTAGTAAAATTTCCTCTTCAAAACCCTCTTCACTGCTCACTTTTCCCTTAACTTCACAAAACCCTTACAGTTGACCTCTTCAAAACCCTCTTCACTGCTCACTTTTCCCTTAACTTCACAAAACCCTTACCCTTACACTGCTTAACCCCTTATTTAACCCCTTATTCACCTCCCCTACCCACCTCACTTCACAGTCTGGCTTCACCAATTAACTTCTAACTCCTTTCCATTCTGGTAGACCAGAAAGGTTTAATCAATGGTTTTATCCTTCCAAATCCCCCTCAATTCCATTTATCGGGGGTTGTGTCGTGTTGTTGTCTCCTGACCTGTTTTGCTGACTCAGCCATTTTTAAAACACTGAGGGGAGTAACACCACCTGACTTTCCTTGAGTTTATAGATATATTTGGCTTTTTCTGCTATGATTCTCTCACTGTACACTGGTCAGCTGAATATAGGTCAGCTACTAAAATATTAACCTTGACTATTTACCTATTCACTTCTTTCCCACGACTGGCACTGAGGGATAACCGTCCTATACCTTGGAGTTTTATACTGTTGATTTGACGATGTCTCCTGTGTTTCCCTCTCGTTAGCACTGGTACAGGTGATATGATGGTGGTACAGATATGATGCTACTGTCAACAGATGAACGTCAGTAAAGATGAGAATTTCACTTGGCTAGTTGTACGTCTGGCAGTAGCTGCTGTTTGAATGCCGGTCAGCGTGACCTGGTAGCGACCAGTGAAGAGGCGGGGCCAGGAGCTGAGTCTCGATCCCTGCAACCACAATTAGGTGAGTACACATAGATATACACTTGTACAGACACACACACACACATGTAACTGCGGGTAAGTTTTTTCTCCAAAGATTCCTAAGTGTTTATTCTAGTGGTATTTACCACTTCTTCATAAATAAATAAAAAAGTACACTGAATGGGCATATTTTTTTTGTTCATCGGTGTATGAGTCTTGTGTATGTGGCAGACCAATTCTAGAAGTTTTTTTTATATGAATGTTAAGCGAGTAGAAATATCTAGGATTCATTCCAACTATTTTTCTTATGACTCACGAAATCGTAATGACACGATTGCAAACAAACCATACCCCGGCCGGGATTGAACCCGTGGTATGGTTTGTTTGCAATCGTGTCGTTACGATTTCGTGAGTCATGTTGACGGCAGTGAGGGGACTTGAGCTAGAGTTCGTCACGGCCACGCTAGCTGGAGATTCGTCTGTAAAAACTTGCATTTGTGGTCACAGTGGTGCCTGTGCTAACTTTCCTATGGTGTAGAAATATACCTAGTTGGATGAATCTTATTGTGGCTAGCTGGTCTAGTGGCTAACGCGACGGGCTGGAGTTTTGAGACTCTCTGACCGCGGGTTCAATCCCGGCAGTGGTATGGTTTATTTTTCTTATTTCTGATGTGCTTTTTCTGTCTGGTATGACTATTTTAGTTTGTGCTTTATGACGGTAATCTGTCGGTGTAGATTATCCTTCTTAGTGACTTGTACTCATTTTAGGCAATTCTGTAACGCTGTACATTCTTCTATGTTCTCTTTCAGTAATATCATTTTGTGCTGAAAAATATATCGTTCGTTGCTGAGAGACACTGAAGGTGGTAGCGTTGAACTCAGTGTGATGAGGAAGGTGTGAGTTGTGTCAGATGTTGTTGTTTGGTCAACACCCGTCCAGGTTTGTACCCACCTCACTTAGATTACCAACACAGTGAGTTAGCTCATGCACGCGCTCTCTCCCTCCCCGATCCTCTTTCTATGTATTATTAGAGTTTCAGTTAAAGTGCTTTCTCTAATTTGATTTCTAATTAGTATTATTTTGTTGGGAATCATGTAGGCAGATCCATATAGACAACAACTTCCACTAAGATACTACAGTACTACCATATGAAAGTGACACGGAAGGCTCTTAAATGTTATGCACTCTGGCAAGTTTGCCGTTTTTGTCTTTGTTTCGTAAACATATGAGATAGCAGGTAAATTTTACAGTAGTATTTGCATCCAGTATGTACTATCTCTACCTTCCAGAGTATTTCTTTATATTCTTCCTTTAATATTCCAGTTTCAATTCGAGACCTTATCTCAATAAATAACAAAGACACCGACCGTCTCCCACCAAGGCAGGGTGACCCATAAAGAAAGAAACTATAAATTTTATCTTTTTTTTTTTACATTTAGTAATTTATACCAGAGAATGGATGATTAGTCCATTGCTCCCGGCAGTTTAGTCAACTTTTACGTCACACATGGTTTACGGAGGAAAGATTTTTTTCCAATTCCTCATGGAGATTTTGATATATATATATATATATATATATATATATATATATATATATATATATATATATATATATATATATATATATATATATATAAATTTTCTCTTGTGCATTTGAAGACATTTTTTTCATATATATTTTAATGTAAAAGTTAATAATTTTGTACCGGGGGAACCTTAGAAAACTTAGCTAACCTTGTTGTAACGGGCGCAATTTAATTTAGTCTGGTCCACCTAAGTGTGTTTTGGATAAGTTTGCAACAGTTTAATAGTAAGGCAAGAGTATGATGAGAGTAACAGAGCGGTGGTTGATACACTGGCTGAAGTGGCCAGAAGGGCTCATGTGAGCAAGGCAAAGCTGTTAAATATGTGTGTCTTCAATTACATGGAAATCGAATGGGAGAACCTGGAGCCACATGGGGGCCCAGAAACATGTGGAGGGCTAAGATGATGGAGGTGTTGCTGGAAAACCTCATGTACCAACACGTAAGGGACACTACCAGAGAGAGAGAGGAGAGGATGAACCAACAAGACTAGTATTCACCTTGAGTAGTGCGATGAGGACATCACATATGAAAGACCCCTTGGGGCCAGTGACCATGTAGTTCTGACCTTCGAATAAAAAAGTAGAGTTACAAGTGGAGATGGAAGCAGGAAGGGCAGGACGAATGAAGCTAAACTACAAGAGAAGGGGACTTCACAGGCATGAAGAATTTCTTGCACGGGATTCAGTGGGACAGAGAACTGGCAGGGAAGTCAGTAAACGAGATGATGGAATATGTGACATCAATATGCAAGGAAGTTGAGGAGAGGTTTGTACCCAAGGGTAACAGGCAGAACGAGAAAGCCAGGATGAGCCCTTGGTTCACCCAAAGGTGCAGAGAGGCCAAAACCAAGTGTGCTAGAGAATAGAAGGCAAAGGACTCAGGAGAATAAAGGAAGCAGTCAGAGCCAGAAATTAATATACACAGGTAAGAAGGGAGGTCTAACGACAATACGAAAATGACCCGAAGCTGCAGTACAGCCACATCGGGAGGAAAACAACAGTCAAGGACCAGGTAATCAGGCTGAGGAAGGAAGGAGGAGAGATCACAAGAAACGACTGCGAAGTATGTGAGGAGCTCAATATGAGATTCAAAGAAGTGTTCACAGAGGAGACAGAAGGTAATCCAGAAAGACGGAGAGGTGGGGCACACCATCAAATATTGGACACAATATATACAACCGAGGAAGAAGTGAAGAGGCTTCTAAGCGAGCTAGATACCTCAAACGCGATGGGACCAAATAACATCTCCCCATGGGTCCTGAGAGAGGAGCAGAGGTGCTATGTGTACCACTAACAACAATCTTCAACACATCTATCAAAACAGGGTGACTACCTGAGGTATGGAAGACAGCAAATAAAGTACCAATTTTTAAAAAAGGAAATTGATACGAAGCATTAAACTACAGACCAGTGTCACTGACATGTATAGTATGCAAAGTCATGGAGAAAATTATCAGAAGAGTGGTGGAACACCTAGAAAGGAATGATCTCATCAGTGACAGCCAGCACAGTTTCAGGGATGGGAAATCCTCTGTCACAGAACTACTAGAGTTGTATGACAGGGTAACAGCAGTAAGACAAGAGAGGGGTGGGTAGTTTGGGTTTTCTTGGACTGTAAGAAGTCGTTTGACATCATTCCACTCAAGAGATTAGTGCAAAAGCTGGAGGACCGGGCAGGGATAACAGGGAAGGCACTGCGTTGGATCAGGGAATACCTGTCAGAAAGACAACAGCGAATCATGGTACGTGGTGAGGTATCAAAGTGGGCGCCTGTGAGGAGCGGGGTTCCGCAGGGGTCTCTTCTAAGAATGATATGATGGAAGGAATAGACTCAGGATTGTCCCTGTTTGCAGACAATGTGAAGTTAATGCTGAGAATTCGAGTGGATGAGAACCAGGTAGGATTACAAAGGTTCTGGACAGGCTGCAGGTTTGGTCCGACAACTGGTTCCTGGAGTTTAACCCCACCAAGTGCAAAGTCATGAAAATGGGGAAGGGCAAAGAAGACTGCAGACAGAACACAGGCTAGGAGGATAAAGACTGAAAACCTCATTCAAGGAAAAGGATTTTGGGGTGAGTATAATATCGAGCATATCTCTGAGGCGCACATCAACCAAATAACTGCTGAAGCATATGGGCGCCTGGCAAACCTAGGAATAACGTTCGGACACCTAAGTAAGGAATAGTTCAAGATTCTGTACACCGTGTATGTCAGGCCCAGACTGGAGTATGCAGCACCAGTATGGAACTCACACCTGGTCAAGCACCTCAAGAAATTAGAGAAAGTGCAAAAGTTTGCAACAAAATTAGTCCCAGAGCTAAGAGGCATGCCCTACAAGGAGAGGTTAAGGGAAATCGGCTTGACGACACTGGAGGACAGGAAGGATAGGGGGAACATGATAACGACATACAAAATACTGAGAGGAATTGACAAGGTGAACAAAGACAGGATGTTCCAGAGATGGGACACAGCAACAAGGGGACACAGTTGGAAGTTGAAGACACAGATGAATAACAGGGATGTTAGGAAGTATTTCTTCAGCCACAGAGTAGTCAGTAAGTGGAATAGTTTGGGAAGCGATGTAGTGGAGGCAGGATTCATACATACATAGCTTTAAGCAGAGATATGATAAAGCTCACGGTTCAGGGAGAGTGACCTAGTAGCGACCAGTGAAGAGGCAGGGCCAGGAGCTCGGACTCGACCCCTGCAACCTCAACTAGGTCAACTAGGTGTGTACATATACATGTGTCTATCGACAAGTGCCTTTGAAAAATGATAGCTAATTAACTAACATATACACATACACGCACAGATAAACACTGGTACACGCAGGCATAAATTACTGGGGAAAAACTGCGGTGGATCAAGGAATATTTAACGGAAGGAAGCAAGGAGTTACCGTCATGGAGGAGGTATATAAATGGGCGAGTGTGAAGAGTGGGGTTCCACAAGGGTCGGTACTTGGACCAATACTGTTTCTTGTGTATATGAACGACAAGACAGAGGAAATCGAGTCAGAGATGTCCCTGCTTACAGATGATGTAATGGAAACATAAACACAGTTTATGTGATCCTTTATTGACAACGTTTCGCCCACACAGTGGGCTTTTCAAGTCACAAACAGATCTACCTGGGGTGGAAGGTACGTGAGTATTTATAGTCAGGTTCAGAATGTTGAGGTCAGGTGGAGAATGCTGCATCTGATGATCTACCGGGTGGGGTTATAAAGCCTAAAATCTTGGGTAGCTTGGAAGGGGTATTGGATAAGTTGTGAGCAGACCTTCTGCAGTGTTCTATGTTCCTTGGCGAGTGGTTCAGCTATGTTACAGAAGCCATTGTTCTGGTTGAAATTGTTGGTTATAGAGATAAGCGATTATTCCAGGATTCTTCGGTATTGAGTGTTGTCTTCTGTGGCGATAAGTCTTGAGTTTCTGTAGTTAATTAAATGGTTGTGTGAATTGCGATGTTGTACACAGGCATTCCTTGTATCTTCAGTCCTGCTTGCGCATTGGTGTTCTGAAATACGTGTTTGGAGGTCTCTTGATGTTTCGCCCAAGTACAATGATGTGAAACTAATGAGGAGGAGTAGGCTAGAGGGGCTAAACCTGATGACACTAGAGGACATAAGGAAGAGAGTTGACATGATAACTAAGTACAAATACTCAAGAGGAATTGACAGAGTGGATAGGGAAAGTATTTAAGAGGCAAATCTCGTATACACGAGATCACAGCTGGAAGTTTGATTGGTGTCAAGGGGTACGGGAGTTATTTCTTGAGTAGCTTTAGGTAGATGTCGTTTTGATAAGGACCTGCCTCGTATGGGCCAGTAGGCCTTCTGCAGTGTTCCTACATTCTTATGTTCTTATGTTCTTAAATGAGTCACAGAGATTTTAGGATATACTGTACTTCTTTAGCCTTAGAGGGGTTAGGAAACGGAACCACCTAGACAGCAGAGTGGTAGAGGCAGAATCCATACATAGCTTTGAGAATAGGTATGATAGGGCTCACGCAGCCAGGAATGAAACCAGTAGCAGCCAGCAGAGAGGCGGGGGGGGGGGGGGCGGGGATAGGATCTGACACTCGACCCCTGCAACCACAATTAGTCGAGTACAGGTATACATTGTAACTCGGGTACTCGTGGCCGCAGATTTCGTGTGGAAGACCCAACATTCTCTGGGAGGGAGGAGGGAAGGGGTTGGGAGGAGAAGGGTGGGAAGGGCAGCAGTGGGGAGGGGATGGCAGGGAGGGGAAGGGTGGGAATGGGAAGAGTGGGGAGGGGAGGAATGGGGAAGGGAAGGGTGGGGAGGGGAGGAGAAGGGTGGGAAGGGCAGCAGTGGGGAGGGGATGGCAGGGAGGGGAGGGGTGGGGATGGGAAGAGTGGGGAGGGGAGGAATGGGGAAGGGAAGGGTGGGGAGGGGAGGAGAAGGGTGGGAAGGGCAGCAGTGGGGAGGGGATGGCAGGGAGGGGAGGGGTGGGGATGGGAAGAGTGGGGAGGGGAGGAATGGGGAAGGGAAGGGTGGGGAGGGGAGGAGAAGGGTGGGAAGGGCAGCAGTGGGGAGGGGATGGCAGGGAGGGGAAGGGTGGGAATGGGAAGAGTGGGGAGGGGAGGAATGGGGAAAGGAAGGGTGGGGAGGGGAGGAGAAGGGTGGGAAGGGCAGGAGTGGGGAGGGGATGGCAGGGAGGGGAGGGGTGAGGATGGGAAGAGTGGGGAGGGGAGGAATGGGGAGGGGAAGGGTGGGGAGGGGACGGGGTAGGAGGGGGTTTAGAGAAAGGCAGAGAGAGGGGAATATGATTTTAATTTAGCAAAATTCGATGTATCAGCAATGTGCTGCTGATCAGTTCTATAAGACAGTTACGCTGTGGGAGTAAATACTGTGTTCCCTGTCATGTACCATCACGCAGGCTGGAGTACATACGACGTGTTGAAACCTGCCAGCCTGAGCTGGGAGACTTCAGTAGTGCCAGCCTGAGCTGGGAGACTTCAGTAGTGCCAGCCTGAGCTGGGAGACTTCAGTAGTGCCAGCCTGAGCTGGGAGACTTCAGTAGTGCCAGCCTGAGCTGGGAGACTTCAGTAGTGTCAGCCTGAGCTGGGAGACTTCAGTAGTGCCAGCCTGAGCTGGGAGACTTCAGTACTGTCAGCCTGAGCTGGGAGACTTCAGTAGTGCCAGCCTGAGCTGGGAGACTTCAGTAGTGTCAGCCTGAGCTGGGAGACTTCAGTAGTGCCAGCCTGAGCTGGGAGACTTCAGTAGTGCCAGCCTGAGCTGGGAGACTTCAGTAGTGCCAGCCTGAGCTGGGAGACTTCAGTAGTGTCAGCCTGAGCTGGGAGACTTCAGTAGTGTCAGCCTGAGCTGGGAGACTTCAGTAGTGTCAGCCTGAGCTGGGAGACTTCAGTAGTGTCAGCCTGAGCTGGGAGACTTCAGTAGTGTCAGCCTGAGCTGGGAGACTTCAGTAGTGCCAGCCTGAGCTGGGAGACTTCAGTACTGTCAGCCTGAGCTGGGAGACTTCAGTAGTGCCAGCCTGAGCTGGGAGACTTCAGTACTGTCAGCCTGAGCTGGGAGACTTCAGTAGTGCCAGCCTGAGCTGGGAGACTTCAGTACTGTCAGCCTGAGCTGGGAGACTTCAGTAGTGCCAGCCTGAGCTGGGAGACTTCAGTAGTGCCAGTCTGAGCTGGGAGACTTCAGTAGTGCCAGCCTGAGCTGGGAGACTTCAGTACTGTCAGCCTGAGCTGGGAGACTTCAGTAGTGCCAGCCTGAGCTGGGAGACTTCAGTAGTGTCAGCCTGAGCTGGGAGACTTCAGTAGTGTCAGCCTGAGCTGGGAGACTTCAGTAGTGTCAGCCTGAGCTGGGAGACTTCAGTAGTGCCAGCCTGAGCTGGGAGACTTCAGTAGAGTCAGCCTGAGCTGGGAGACTTCAGTAGTGCCAGCCTGAGCTGGGAGACTTCAGTACTGTCAGCCTGAGCTGGGAGACTTCAGTAGTGCCAGCCTGAGCTGGGAGACTTCAGTAGTGCCAGTCTGAGCTGGGAGACTTCAGTACTGTCAGCCTGAGCTGGGAGACTTCAGTACTGTCAGCCTGAGCTGGGAGACTTCAGTAGTGCCAGCCTGAGCTGGGAGACTTCAGTAGTGTCAGTCTGAGCTGGGAGACTTCAGTAGTGCCAGCCTGAGCTGGGAGACTTCAGTAGTGCCAGTCTGAGCTGGGAGACTTCAGTAGTGCCAGCCTGAGCTGGGAGACTTCAGTAGTGCCAGTGAAGACATCCTCAGAGAAAAGAATAAATTTGCTTCAGGGAAAACTCAAGGTTCTCCCTGAAGCTGTTTGAGAATTTTCTCCTACCACCCCCTATATTTAATATATATTTTATTTAAAGACAAAATGTATTGACAAAACATTCACAAAATACAATAGAAAGTAAAACAACCTAGATAACAACTCAGAGCTACAGCTTGAATACTTTGTTTAACTCCCCGGCGGTGGGCCGCGTGCCCAGAATGCTGCAGGCATTTCCTTTCTGGATCGCAACACTGACTCTCTGAAAGAGGAAACTGGTCGCCGTGTGGTTCTTGGTTTCTATGATGAACTTTTCACCCAGCTCTTTGAGGAACTTTAGAGCACACTTGCCCCATGCTCCAAGGGTCTCCGACCCTATTGGGATGAAGTTATAGCAAGGGGGAAGGTCTTCATATATGCGGATCTTCTGGGTCTCCCTGTGGCTGGCAGCTCCACCCCCTTCAGCTATGGAGTATGGCAAGTAGGTGTAGTCCCAGACAATCTGCTTTCCATCCTTCCAGGGTAGCATAGTGGCTCCATCAGGACGCTTTTGACTTCCGTCAGACTTCTGCACTTGGGGTTCCCGTTGAGCTGGGCAACAGGCTGTGGCGAGGCTTCTCTTTATGATGTCATTGACCTCCTCATGTCTGGCATACTTCCCTTCTGAGACCATGAAGTCCGAATCGATCAGCTGTCGCCCTGCCGCAAATACACCTATGTTCGGTGAGGGTGGGGGCGGCTAGGCGAAGTGCAACATCAATCTGAATGACTTGTGGGTCGAGTCGAGTGCCCAGGGAGGAATTGGGAACAGCTAGAAGGAAATCTCCTGAGTGTGGTGCCTTCACTACCAGGAGACGAGCTTTTTCCTTTCCTGAAGCGTTGGTGAGCATTGTGTTGGGGATTTTTTCCATGATCGGTTTGTTCCAGTGGGACTGTTTGTGCTCTTTGGGTGGAGCTGGTCTACTGGAGGAATCTGTAAGGGTGTCCCACCACATCGCTGCTTCAGTAAACCTGGGGTCTTGAGCTCCTACCACGTCTCTCAAGCGTTTGGGGACAGTCTTCTTGACTAATGCACTGGAAGCCAAACACGAAGACAGAAAAGCAGGTAATACTACATGAGTTTCTTTGCGCACCCCTGTAACTCCCAGTCGCACTGGGAGGGTTGCCTGATTACATTGCTGGTCCTCTAGTGACAGGTTCAGTGCCTTCTTAAAGGTTGATCTCAGGTGTGCAACATATTTGTTGAGTGTTGGATTGTCAAAAGACTCAGGAAGTGAGTCTTGGAATAGTAAGACACCTTGTGAGGTGATACAGAGCATCATGGGCATCAAGACTGCTTATTCTCTCCTCCATTCTCATCAGGTCATTCAATTTTTCCATGAGGACAGTGTCAATGGCCTGATGACCAAGCGGTGCTCCCAAGAGGGTACTGTTGGACGGAGTGGTAGTAGAGACTTCTGGGAGGATTCTTTGCACGACATTGATTATTTCCTGGTTCACTGTGATGATTTCACACTTGCAGAGATTGAGGATGATGTCGTGGGGTTCGAAAGGAGATAACGAGGGTTGAAGATATACACACTTGTTGGATGGTAACAATATATTGCAGAATGTGAGAAAGGGGAGCCCAACCTGCCGTGTGTTGCCTGGTAGACCTATGCATGGACTGAGAGCGAGGTAGCGCGTCCCACGCACTCATGCCGCATCCCGTGACGTCATACAAACAGTCACTAGGTACTATGATACACAGATAAGTTATACAACACATGTAGGGGATCAGCAACTATGCTGACAATGAGTCCTAAGTCTTCTCCCTGTGTTTTCACCAGTTGTAGGTCTCCTACCAGGGACTCTTCAGTACCTGCCAGAGTGCCATCATTCAGGTACCAGATGTTGAGCTCGCTGCATAGGCTGGAAGTTAGTTCTCTTACTGCCAAGCAGAAGAGAAGTGGAGCGAGTAGGTTACCGTGCTGAACATCCTCTGATGAGAGAATTTCATGTTCTCCAAACAAAAGAATTGAGGGTTTGCTGCAGCCGGCTGAAATGAAGGGAAAAAGGCTGGGGAACAGATCCCGAACGGCCGGCAAGACAACATCTCTCTTCACCATATTAAAGGCAATTCTAAAATCAAGTTTGACAACGGCCTTGTCTTCTGGTAGGTCCCTGATGTAGGCCAATGCCGCATGAGCTGCGGCTTCACTGCCTTGAGAGACCCCAAAGCCCAGTTGGTGTGCCTGGAGTAAACTGGCAGCTTCTATATATATATATATATATATATATATATATATATATATATATATATATATATATATATATATATATATATATATATATATATATATATATATATATATATATATATATATATATATATATACACACACACACACACACACACATCCACCATACAGAAACAAGCGGGTATATACAGAGAAAGATCGCAGTCAGCAGGATTCGAACCCACTAGAGGAAGACCGGCAGGGTTCCCAAGTGACGTTCTTCTCCACTCAGCCATAAATGCCTCATAAGCTGGGTAACCTGGTTTACAAGCCATGTTTCTTCCCAGCTTGAGGCCCATTGATGTACCTGGGCTGGGAAGAAACATGGCTTGTAAACCAGGCGTCTGTGTGGGGAAATGTTTCCCTCATAAAGATACCTATATATTACATAAGTGTCTCAATCTTCAACTTGTCGGTTTTAAACCATTTATCACATGTATTTCTGTACGTGAATGGTATGCAATACCGACAAGATGAAAATTAGACATAAGTGCAACATCTGGGTATCTTTAATGTAGACGTTTCGCCATCCAGTGGCTTTATCAATACAAATTCTAGGGGATTACCAAAACTGTTGTCCAGAGGGCTGAGGAAGGGTTGTTGAGGTGGTTCGGACATGTAGAGAGAATGGAGCGAAACAGAATGACTTCAAGAGTGTATCAGTCTGTAGTGGAAGGAAGGCGGGGTAGGGGTCGGCCTAGGAAGGGTTGGAGGGAGGGGGTAAAGGAGGTTTTGTGTGCGAGGGGCTTGGACTTCCAGCAGGCATGCGTGAGCGTGTTTGATAGGAGTGAATGGAGACAAATGGTTTTTAATACTTGACGTGCTGTTGGAGTGTGAGCAAAGTAACATTTATGAAGGGATTCAGGGAAACCGGCAGGCCGGACTTGAGTCCTGGAGATGGGAAGTACAGTGCCTGCACTCTGAAGGAGGGGTGTTAATGTTGCAGTTTAAAAACTGTAGTGTAAAGCACCCTTCTGGCAAGACAGTGATGGAGTGAATGATGGTGAAAGTTTTTCTTTTTCGGGCCACCCTGCCTTGGTGGGAATCGGCCGGTGTGATAATAATAATAATAAAAATAGGAAGACAGTAGAACTATGTACAAAAGAGGAGGTAAACAGTCCCTCAGCCTTGGAGTTAGTGTGAAGAGCACCGGCAACGTTAGATTAGGTAAGGTTTGTCAGGAAACAGGACAGGTGTTTCTTGACGCGGGTCTTAGCCAGATGATGACCCGCCGTTGGAGCTTTTGGTCATCTGACCGAAGCCTTCCGCTGGCTTACCGGTCCGCCCTTTTAAAAATTATGGTCATAGTTATTACCAACATATTAGTAAGTGGAGCACAAGCAAGAAGGCTGGCGCTTATATACTGGTTTCAGGACTACAACGACTGCTGCTACTACTACTACTACTACTACTGCTACTGCTACTACTACTACTACTACTACTACTACTACTACTACTACTACTACTACTACTACTACTACTACTACCACTACCACCACCACTAACCCGTCTCTCGAGTATGGCCTACTTCCATTGGGAAATTCTACCTACCAGTGACAATGTCTTCGTCTACTACCCGTCCCTTGCCACCTGACGCTATATAAGCACCAGCCTTCTTGCCTGTGCTCCAGTTTCTTCACGACTACGGTGCTCTTCACACCAACTCCAAGGTTGAGGGAGTGATTACCTCCTCTTTTGTACATAGTTCTACTGTCATCCAGCCACTGGATGGCGGAACGTCTACATTAAAGATACCCAGATGTTGCACATGTCTAAATATATTTCTACACAGTACGGAGGCCCACGTCCAACTCTTAGCATTTACTGTCTTTTAATAGCTGTTTCAAGATGGCAAGATGAATGCAAGGGATAGTTAGTAAAGTTTAAAATGAGCTGAAAATAAAACAGAATAATTTAGTCTATCGTCATTACAAAAGTTAATGAAAACTACCGAATTCAATATTTTTAGAGATAATTTTTTTCGAAATGTAGAAAAGGGAAGAAAAAGGGAGAGGCAGGTGAGAGGGAAAGAGGAACTAGATTGAAGAGGTGAAAGAAATAGTGAAATACAAGACTGGGTAACCACTGAGCGGCGCTTTATATGATGCATATCAACTGATCTTGGTGTAAAATATCACACCGTGGTGTTCCCGGTATGAGCCAGCCTGTACGGGTTTAAACTACTGGTCAGACACACACCTGACCACCAACACCAGCAAGTAACAGTTGTACCTACTGGTTAGCCACACACCTGACCACCAACACTAGCAAGTAACAGTTGTACCTACTGGTTAGCCACACACCTGACCACCAACACTAGCAAGTAACAGTTGTACCTACTGGTTAGCCACACACCTGACCACCAACACTACCAAGTAACAGTTGTACCTACTGGTTAGTCACACACCTGACCACCAACACTAGCAAGTAACAGTTGTACCTACTGGTTAGCCACACACCTGACCACCAACACTAGCAAGTAACAGTTGTACCTACTGGTCAGACACACACCTGACCACCAACACTAGCAAGTAACAGTTGTACCTACTGGTTAGCCACACACCTGTCCACCAACACCAGCAAGTAACAGTTGTACCTACTGGTTAGCCACACACCTGACCACTAACACCAGCAAGTAACAGTTGTACCTACTGGTCAGCCACACACCTGTCCACCAACACCAGCAAGTAACAGTTGTACCTACTGGTCAGACACACACCTGTCCACCAACACCAGCAAGTAACAGCTGTACCTACTGGTCAGAAACACACCTGTCCACTAACACCAGCAAGTAACAGTTGTACCTACTGGTCAGACACACACCTGTCCACCAACACCAGCAAGTAACAGTTGTACCTACTGGTCAGCCACACACCTGTCCACCAACACCAGCAAGTAACAGTTGTACCTACTGGTCAGCCACACACCTGTCCACCAACACCAGCAAGTAACAGTTGTACCTACTGGTCAGACACACACCTGTCCACCAACACCAGCAAGTAACAGTTGTACCTACTGGTCAGACACACACCTGTCCACCAACACCAGCAAGTAACAGTTGTACCTACTGGTCAGACACACACCTGACCACCAACACCAGCAAGTAACAGTTGTACCTACTGGTCAGCCACACACCTGTCCACCAACACCAGCAAGTAACAGTTGTACCTACTGGTCAGCCACACACCTGTCCACCAACACCAGCAAGTAACAGTTGTACCTACTGGTCAGCCACACACCTGTCCACCAACACCAGCAAGTAACAGTTGTACCTACTGGTCAGCCACACACCTGTCCACCAACACCAGCAAGTAACAGTTGTACCTACTGGTCAGACACACACCTGTCCACCAACACCAGCAAGTAACAGTTGTACCTACTGGTCAGAAACACACCTGTCCACTAACACCAGCAAGTAACAGTTGTACCTACTGGACAGACACACACCTGTCCACCAACACCAGCAAGTAACAGTTGTACCTACTGGTCAGAAACACACCTGTCCACTAACACCAGCAAGTAACAGTTGTACCTACTGGACAGACACACACCTGTCCACCAACACCAGCAAGTAACAGTTGTACCTACTGGTCAGACACACACCTGTCCACCAACACCAGCAAGTAACAGTTGTACCTACTGGTCAGAAACACACCTGTCCACTAACACCAGCAAGTAACAGTTGTACCTACTGGACAGACACACACCTGTCCACCAACACCAGCAAGTAACAGTTGTACCTACTGGTCAGCCACACACCTGTCCACCAACACCAGCAAGTAACAGTTGTACCTACTGGTCAGAAACACACCTGTCCACTAACACCAGCAAGTAACAGTTGTACCTACTGGTCAGACACACACCTGTCCACCAACACCAGCAAGTAACAGTTGTACCTACTGGTCAGCCACACACCTGTCCACCAACACCAGCAAGTAACAGTTGTACCTACTGGTCAGCCACACACCTGTCCACCAACACCAGCAAGTAACAGTTGTACCTACTGGTCAGACACACACCTGTCCACCAACACCAGCAAGTAACAGTTGTACCTACTGGTCAGACACACACCTGTCCACCAACACCAGCAAGTAACAGTTGTACCTACTGGTCAGACACACACCTGACCACCAACACCAGCAAGTAACAGTTGTACCTACTGGTCAGCCACACACCTGTCCACCAACACCAGCAAGTAACAGTTGTACCTACTGGTCAGCCACACACCTGTCCACCAACACCAGCAAGTAACAGTTGTACCTACTGGTCAGCCACACACCTGTCCACCAACACCAGCAAGTAACAGTTGTACCTACTGGTCAGCCACACACCTGTCCACCAACACCAGCAAGTAACAGTTGTACCTACTGGTCAGACACACACCTGTCCACCAACACCAGCAAGTAACAGTTGTACCTACTGGTCAGAAACACACCTGTCCACTAACACCAGCAAGTAACAGTTGTACCTACTGGACAGACACACACCTGTCCACCAACACCAGCAAGTAACAGTTGTACCTACTGGTCAGAAACACACCTGTCCACTAACACCAGCAAGTAACAGTTGTACCTACTGGACAGACACACACCTGTCCACCAACACCAGCAAGTAACAGTTGTACCTACTGGTCAGACACACACCTGTCCACCAACACCAGCAAGTAACAGTTGTACCTACTGGTCAGAAACACACCTGTCCACTAACACCAGCAAGTAACAGTTGTACCTACTGGTCAACCACACACCTGTCCACCAACACCAGCAAGTAACAGTTGTACCTACTGGTCAACCACACACCTGTCCACCAACACCAGCAAGTAACAGTTGTACCTACTGGACAGACACACACCTGTCCACCAACACCAGCAAGTAACAGTTGTACCTACTGGTCAACCACACACCTGTCCACCAACACCAGCAAGTAACAGTTGTACCTACTGGACAGACACACACCTGTCCACCAACACCAGCAAGTAACAGTTGTACCTACTGGTCAACCACACACCTGTCCACCAACACCAGCAAGTAACAGTTGTACCTACTGGTCAGCCACACACCTGTCCACCAACACCAGCAAGTAACAGTTGTACCTACTGGACAGACACACACCTGTCCACCAACACCAGCAAGTAACAGTTGTACCTACTGGTCAACCACACACCTGTCCACTAACACCAGCAAGTAACAGTTGTACCTACTGGACAGACACACACCTGTCCACCAACACCAGCAAGTAACAGTTGTACCTACTGGTCAGCCACACACCTGACCATGAAGACAGGGTCATGATATGACAGTTGCCTTGCAGACAGGTATTTCTGGTTGGTGTGCACTCACCAATTTGTAACCACTATTGGTTACCTGAGGGAGAGTTGAGCTCCTGGCCCCGCCTCTCAAGTGGCCACTACTGAGATCATTATTTCCTGGCTATGTGGGCCATTTCATATTTATTATTATTATTTATTATTATTATTCCTCTTCCAGAGCACTCTGATGCTGAAGAAATATTTCCTAATTACAATGTGGCAGAACTCTGTCCTAATCCCAGTTGTACCCTTGAGGTTACCTGGAGGTTATTCCGGGGATCAACGCCCCCGCGGCCCGGTCCATGACCAGGCCTCCCGATGGATCAGGGCCTGATCAACTAGGCTGTTACTGCTGGCCGCACGCAGTCCAACGTACGAGCCACAGCCCGGTTGATCCGGCACTGACTTTAGGTATCTGTCCAGCTCTCTCTTGAAGGCAGCCAGGGGTTTATTGGCAATTCCCCTAATGTTTGATGGGAGGCTTTTGAACAGTCTTGGGCCCCAGACACTTATGGTGTTTTTTCCCTTAGTGTACCAATGGCGCCCCTACTTTTTATTTGGGGCATTTTGCATCGCCTGCCCAGTCTTTTACTTTCGTAGGGAGTGATTTCTGTGTGCAGATTTGGGACCATTCCTTTCAAGATTTTCCAAGTGTAGATTATGATATATCTCTCCCTCCTGCGTTCCAAGGAGTACAAGTCAAGTGCTTCCAAGCGTTCCCAGTAGTTAAGGTGCTTGACAGAACTTATACGTGCAGTAAAGGATCTCTGTACACTCTCTAGATCTGCGATTTCACCTGCTACAGCAGTATTCCAGCCTAGAGAGAACAAGTGATTTGAAAAGGATCATCATTGGCTTGGCATCTCTCGTTTTGAAAGTTCTCATTATCCATCCTATCATTTTCTTTGCACGTGCGATCGTGGCACTGTTGTGATCCTTGAAAGTGAGATCCTCGGACATTACTACTCCCAGGTCCCTTACATTATTTTTCCGCTCTATTGTATGGCCGGAGTCAGTAGTATACTCTGTTCTAGTTATTATCTCCTCCAGTTTTCCATAACGGAGTAGTTGGAATTTGTCCTCATTGAACATCATATTGTTTACCTGTTTACCTCCTCTCTAACAGCCTGTATATGTCTACACTCTGAGTTCTCACAGTATTTTGCGGAGATTAACACGAGCTCCCGCAGTAACTGAAGTACCAGGATTCAGCGCCATACTGTACTATTTGGACCTTAATTTGTTGTGTATACACTCAAGAAAGTGTGCAGCAGTAAAAGAACGTTGATAATGTCGACTGAACGAGCGATTCGCCAGCAGCGATGTAGAGATAATCTGGGGAAGTTTTGTGAAGTATATGCTGCCACCAGACACCTAGCACCCGGTGACATAACCACCTAGCACTAACACTAATAGGTCGATCGCTAGCGCACTCAGCTTACACACTTAGGTCCGGAGTTCGAATCTCCGGTACGGCTGAAAAACATTAGGAAGTGTTTCCATAAGACACCTGCTGTCCATGTTCACCCATCAGTATGAAATGGGTACCTGGGTGTTAGTGGACTGGTGTGGGTCGCATCCTGGGACAAAACTGACCTAATTTGCGGGAAATGCTCTGCATAAAAAGCGGCTTTCTATATAGTAGTACGTCATTGATGTCAACTATGGTCTATATACCTTGTACATGTACTTGTAGAAATAAAGACATTATATTATTATGAATATGCTCAATTCGGACAGTTTGTAATCAGTAGCACACAAACAGCGTAGGCAGGATCACAGCGCAGATGCAGCCCAGAGGTCACAATGGTTCCACGACAAGCCCCCAGTATCACAACAGAGGTGGTAACATGATGGAGTGTTGTATACGGTCATAAGTCAGTAAGCAAACAACAACTTAGCAGGGCGGCGCCTGGACGAGACAAGCAAGCAGGGGTAGACCTCTTCATCTATGTATACCTTCAATAATATTTACGCTATGAACAGTGTAATAAAGAGAATTAGACTGGAAATGGTACAAATGAGAGCCACTCAGAGCAATAGTGGTCACGACAAGTGGTAGTGGAAGTGGGCTTTCACATGATTGACTGGCTGACCTAACAATCAGTGGGACCTCCCTAAACTGTTACACTCTGAATTGCCAAAACTGGATGAACTGTCGAGTTAAAATAAATAGAGACGATGGGCATTACTTAGTTTAGCAGAGCAGATGAACTGCCTATTAGAATTATAGAAGTTGAAGACAAGGTTCCACACTGCTGGAAACTGACATCTGTTATTCCAGTGATGAAAAAGGAAGACAAGAATTGTACTTTTCAATATCGTTGTATCAGCTCTACTTAGATTTTGGATAATAATAATAATAATAATAATAATAATAATAATAATAATAATAATAATAATAATAATTATAATAATAATAATATCTTTATTTATTACAAGTACAAGTACAAGGTATACAGACCATGGCTGACATCAGTGACATACTACTATATAGAAAGCCCCTTGTTTTGCTGAACATTTCCCGCAAATTAGGTCAGTTTTATCCCAGGATGCGACCCACACCAGTCCACTAACACCCAGGTACCTATTTTGAACTGATGGGTGAACAGGGACAGCAGGTGTCTTATGGAAATACGTCCCTAATGTTTTCCAGCCGTACCGGAGGAGATTCTACCTCCGGACCTGTGTGTGAGCCGAGTGTGCTAGTGATCCAGCTACGGGACACCGTAGACTGTTATTATGAACAAGGTGGTAAAAACTGAGGAATTATTTTTTTTATATACAAACTATACTTTGTTTCGGTCTTTAATAAGCGACTCCAACTCTCTTGTTACACCCTCTTTGAAGTGCTGTGGTCGTATTGTTGTCAGGTCTCTCAAGAACCTGAAGAGATTAAAATAATCACATTACAAACATATAACTCTGGTCAAATAAAACAGTCCTGAGATGGAGTCATCGGTAGAATTGTTATTGGTTATTTAGTTTTGCGTTTGAGCTGTGTCAGCATCTCTGGGGGCGATTATGTCTTCGCTGATGAATATTCCACTTGATCCAGCTGCTCTGCTCTTTAATATTTTTTGGTTTGATGGATGAGGCTTGGGTTCCGTCGCCTCTTCCAGGCATTACCAGATAAACGTTGCCAAGCAGAAGCAGGGTGCGCCGTACCTTAACGGTGCCTAAGACTTCTCTGTTCCTGGACCCTCCATTTACCTTCCTGAGAAGGTCCACGAAGTTACCTCCAGCTTTGGGGATGTGTGGCCTGTATGACCCTTTCGAGTTTAGGGTATAAATTGGTTATAACAATTTGGAGACGTGCCATAGGGTCAGGAATGCAGATGTGATTTGATTGCTTGTGGAGGTGTGTTTTCTCTGTGCGAGTTATGCATGACCCCGATCACCTGGCCTGTCACTATATATATATATATATATATATATATATATATATATATATATATATATATATATATATATATATATATATATATATATATATTTTTTTTATTATCACACTGGCCGATTCCCACCAAGGCAGGGTGGCCCGAAAAAGAAAAACTTTCACCATCATTCACTCCATCACTGTCTTGCCAGAAGGGTGCTTTACACTACAGTTTTTAAACTGCAACATTTACACCCCTCCTTCAGAGTGCAGGCACTGTACTTCCCATCTCCAGGACTCAAGTCCGGCCTGCCGGCTTCCCTGAACCCCTTCATAAATGTTACTTTGCTCACACTCCAACAGCACGTCAAGTATTAAAAACCATTTGTCTCCATTCAATCCTATCAAACACGCTCACGCATGCCTGCTGGAAGTCCAAGCCCCTCGCACACAAAACCTCCTTTACCCCCTCCCTCCAACTTTTCCTAGGCCGACCCCTACCCCGCCTTCCTTCCACTACAGACTGATACACTCTTGAAGTCATTCTGTTTCGCTCCATTCTCTCTACATGTCCGAACCACCTCAACAACCCTTCCTCAGCCCTCTGGACAACAGTTTTGGTAATCCCGCACCTCCTCCTAACTTCCAAACTACGAATTCTCTGCATTATATTCACACCACACATTGCCCTCAGACATGACATCTCCACTGCCTCCAGCCTTCTCCTCGCTGCAACATTCATCACCCATGCTTCACACCCATATAAGAGCGTTGGTAAAACTATACTCTCATACATTCCCCTCTTTGCCTCCAAGGACAAAGTTCTTTGTCTCCACAGACTCCTAAGTGCACCACTCACCCTTTTCCCCTCATCAATTCTATGATTCACCTAATCTTTCATAGACCCATCCGCTGACACGTCCACTCCCAAATATCTGAATACATTCACCTCCTCCATACTCTCTCCCTCCAATCTGATATCCAATCTTTCATCACCTAATCTTTTTGTTATCCTCATAACCTTACTCTTTCCTGTATTCACCTTTAATTTTCTTCTTTTGCACACCCTACCAAATTCATCCACCAATCTCTATGAACAGTGTAATAAAGAGAATTAGACTGGAAATGGTACAAATGAGAGCCACTCAGAGCAACAGTGGTAACGACCAGTGGTAGTGGAAGTGGGCTTTCACATGATTGACTGACTGACCTAACAATCAGTGGGACCTCCCTAAACTGTTACACTCTGAATTGCCAAATGGGTGTAGGACGAACGTCGAATAAAATATAACATTCGACTCACACCACCTCGCTCTTTCTCCCTTAATAAATAATTTAAATAGAGCGTAGAAACAGTTTTTAACAATTATAAATCAATATGTGGAACGATGTTAAACATCAAGAAAGAAACAGATAACCACAAAACTGAGTTAGATGGAATAATTAAATGCGACCATAGGCAAAAATCGCCTACAGATACAAAACGAAATACAGACTGAAAGAAAGAAAAAAAAAGAGAATGGTTCTTTGAAAGGCGTCCTGTACACACCATCATAGTCATCCCCAAAATAATTCTTCAAATATATCAGTTGCAAGTGAAAGCAATGACGTGACTGTAAACTAGCTGTAGCGGCACAATGACAAAGGAATAAATTTAATACTCAACTCAGCCTTCGTCTCTATTTATAACCGGACATGATACGAACATTACACAAGAGTAAGATACATTCTCACCAGCTGACTATGACAAGCTAAACATCAACGAAACTGGATGAACTGTCGAGTTAAAATAAATAGAGACGATGGGCATTACTTAGTTTAGCAGAGCAGATGAACTGCCTATTAGAATTATAGAAGTTGAAGACAAGGTTCCACACTGCTGGAAACTGACATCTGTTATTCCAGTGATGAAAAAGGAAGACAAGAATTGTACTTTTCAATATCGTTGTATCAGCTCTACTTAGATTTTGGATAATAATAATAATAATAATAATAATAATAATAATAATAATAATAATAATAATTATAATAATAATAATATCTTTATTTATTACAAGTACAAGTACAAGGTATACAGACCATGGCTGACATCAGTGACATACTACTATATAGAAAGCCCCTTGTTTTGCTGAACATTTCCCGCAAATTAGGTCAGTTTTATCCCAGGATGCGACCCACACCAGTCCACTAACACCCAGGTACCTATTTTGAACTGATGGGTGAACAGGGACAGCAGGTGTCTTATGGAAATACGTCCCTAATGTTTTCCAGCCGTACCGGAGGAGATTCTACCTCCGGACCTGTGTGTGAGCCGAGTGTGCTAGTGATCCAGCTACGGGACACCGTAGACTGTTATTATGAACAAGGTGGTAAAAACTGAGGAATTATTTTTTTTATATACAAACTATACTTTGTTTCGGTCTTTAATAAGCGACTCCAACTCTCTTGTTACACCCTCTTTGAAGTGCTGTGGTCGTATTGTTGTCAGGTCTCTCAAGAACCTGAAGAGATTAAAATAATCACATTACAAACATATAACTCTGGTCAAATAAAACAGTCCTGAGATGGAGTCATCGGTAGAATTGTTATTGGTTATTTAGTTTTGCGTTTGAGCTGTGTCAGCATCTCTGGGGGCGATTATGTCTTCGCTGATGAATATTCCACTTGATCCAGCTGCTCTGCTCTTTAATATTTTTTGGTTTGATGGATGAGGCTTGGGTTCCGTCGCCTCTTCCAGGCATTACCAGATAAACGTTGCCAAGCAGAAGCAGGGTGCGCCGTACCTTAACGGTGCCTAAGACTTCTCTGTTCCTGGACCCTCCATTTACCTTCCTGAGAAGGTCCACGAAGTTACCTCCAGCTTTGGGGATGTGTGGCCTGTATGACCCTTTCGAGTTTAGGGTATAAATTGGTTATAACAATTTGGAGACGTGCCATAGGGTCAGGAATGCAGATGTGATTTGATTGCTTGTGGAGGTGTGTTTTCTCTGTGCGAGTTATGCATGACCCCGATCACCTGGCCTGTCACTATATATATATATATATATATATATATATATATATATATATATATATATATATATATATATATATATATATATATATATATATATATATATATTTTTTTTTATTATCACACTGGCCGATTCCCACCAAGGCAGGGTGGCCCGAAAAAGAAAAACTTTCACCATCATTCACTCCATCACTGTCTTGCCAGAAGGGTGCTTTACACTACAGTTTTTAAACTGCAACATTTACACCCCTCCTTCAGAGTGCAGGCACTGTACTTCCCATCTCCAGGACTCAAGTCCGGCCTGCCGGCTTCCCTGAACCCCTTCATAAATGTTACTTTGCTCACACTCCAACAGCACGTCAAGTATTAAAAACCATTTGTCTCCATTCAATCCTATCAAACACGCTCACGCATGCCTGCTGGAAGTCCAAGCCCCTCGCACACAAAACCTCCTTTACCCCCTCCCTCCAACTTTTCCTAGGCCGACCCCTACCCCGCCTTCCTTCCACTACAGACTGATACACTCTTGAAGTCATTCTGTTTCGCTCCATTCTCTCTACATGTCCGAACCACCTCAACAACCCTTCCTCAGCCCTCTGGACAACAGTTTTGGTAATCCCGCACCTCCTCCTAACTTCCAAACTACGAATTCTCTGCATTATATTCACACCACACATTGCCCTCAGACATGACATCTCCACTGCCTCCAGCCTTCTCCTCGCTGCAACATTCATCACCCATGCTTCACACCCATATAAGAGCGTTGGTAAAACTATACTCTCATACATTCCCCTCTTTGCCTCCAAGGACAAAGTTCTTTGTCTCCACAGACTCCTAAGTGCACCACTCACCCTTTTCCCCTCATCAATTCTATGATTCACCTAATCTTTCATAGACCCATCCGCTGACACGTCCACTCCCAAATATCTGAATACATTCACCTCCTCCATACTCTCTCCCTCCAATCTGATATCCAATCTTTCATCACCTAATCTTTTTGTTATCCTCATAACCTTACTCTTTCCTGTATTCACCTTTAATTTTCTTCTTTTGCACACCCTACCAAATTCATCCACCAATCTCTGCAACTTCTCTTCAGAATCTCCCAAGAGCACAGTGTCATCAGCAAAGAGCAACTGTGACAACTCCCACTTTGTGTGTGATTCTTTATCTTTTAACTCCACGCCTCTTGCCAAGACCCTCGCATTCACTTCTCTTACAACCCCATCTATAAATATATTAAACAACCACGGTGACATCACACATCCTTGTCTAAGGCCTACTTTTACTGGGAAATAATTTCCCTCTTTCCTACATACTCTAACTTGAGCCTCACTATCCTCGTAAAAACTCTTGTATATTGTATATTGTATATTTTCCGAAAATACAGTGTATTTTGCATGTAATTTAGTGAAATACATTGTAGTTAATAAAAATTAATTTGTAAATAAAAGAGGAACCAGCGACAGTGTTAGCGTCGCTTGGAAGAGGGACGCCATGTTTTGAATGAGGCTGGAAGGAACGCTAGAGAATGGGAAGAATTTTCGTCGCTCTGGAGGTTAAAATGTGGTTGAAACCTCTCAAATAGGAGCAGAAACTTTTGGAGTTACAATCCTGGAGAGTGTGAGAAACCAACGACTGGACAGGACTCCGAAATTAGATGGAAAAAGAGATAAGAATTACACCATACTCCAGATAAGTAATGTCTTTATACGTATATTGAAATTTCTGGCCAGTAGTTTCTTCATAATTTAGGCAGAGGCTTGTGGATGACACACCAAGTAATCTCCAGACAAATTGGTGAGTGTTATTAATATAAATTCTCCTTCTGATATATAAATGTATATGTATTCATTAACTCAATTTAACATACAGTCCATATAATTTATATTAATAGTTTACCAGAATTACTGGTAATATATATTTCATTGAAATTAATATAGGTCCAGAGTAACTTGTGGGATTGTATGAGGGTAGTAGTTCGAAGGGAGACATTCTCTGGTGACCTTGGTGTCTCAAAATATTCTACACGCCTCAAGAGTTGTAACAATTGGGAAGAAATAATTACCTTTGTTACTTTTATTAAATTACTGGTATGTATTTAATGAGGTTCATCCAGGTAATTTTAATTTTCCACAATATATATATAAAGTAAAATTCCTGCTTGGCGTGCAGAGAAAGCAAGTAGCGGGTTGTTATTCTCGACTGTGGTCAGGTAACCTCGACCAGGCAACACCAGACACATCCAAGGACAGACCTGGTGAAAAACAGCCTCATAGATCACCATACATATGCGTTCTTCGCATATGATAGCAGGCAGTGCTGTGTATGTGTGTGTGTGTGTGTGTGTGTGTTAGTGTACGCCGACGCTGTGTACGTGATATACACATACAAATGCGTGTGCACACAGTTACCTGTGCCTTAAAATAACGTGGATACGAAAAAAACCAGTGTGACTGGTGTGCGGGCAGACGTGACTAACACACTAGAAGAGTGTCCAACCCTTTACCAGTTGTGGTAAACGTGTGGTGACTGCCAGACAGTGTCCCCTCAAGGAAGGTTCCTTGATATTGGTGAGGGGCTCTTGATTTAGGGAATTGGATCTGTGCTCCAGTTCCCCAAATTAAGCCTGAATGCCTTCCACATCCCCCCCCCCAGGCGCTGTATAATCCTCCGGGTTTAGCGCTTCCCCCTTGATTGTAATAATAATAATAATAATGCCAGACAGTGTAGAGCAGCCAGCAGACCTTTCTTATGTGTCAGACACCGAACAGCAGTCAGCAGACCTTGCTCATGTGTCAGACACTGTGCAGCAAGGTGTGGTGACTGCTAGACAGTGTACAGCAGCCCAGCAGACCTTGCTTGTGTCAGACACTGCAGCAAGGTGTGGTGACTGCCAGATAGTGTAGAGCAGCCAGCAGACCTTGCTTGTGTGTCAGACACTGAACAACAGTCAGCAGGCCTTGCTCATGTGTCAGACACTGTGCAGCAGCCAGCAGACCTTGCTCACGAGTCAAACACTGAACAGCAGTCAGCAGACCTTGTTTAATTAAAGTTGTTTGGGTTCTTTTCTTTTCAGAAGAGTTTGTTACCTACTTCTGACAACCATCCAGCTATGGTGTTACCCTGCGATTCTCGTCAGTGCTACAACAGCTATTGTTCTGTAAGGCTATTCCTGCAAACATGCTCCATGAGTGACTGGTTTTTGCCAAATTCTCCCCTTTAATTCATGATTACTGCTGAAATTCATGATGGATGTTACATTTAGGAAGCATGCAAGTATTGTAGCTCATAAAAAACATGCTGATTTGAATATCAGACAGATCGCCGAAAATTTGAGCCTAGCGAAGTCAATTGTTGGTCAGATTCTGAAGACGGCTGGTGATAACGGAGCGCTGCATCGAGGAAGTTGTGTAAGAAAACGCAAGATAGCACCTCATGATGACAAGGCTATCATAAGAAATAGTGTGAAGGATCCCAAGAAAACCAGCAAAGGTTTACAAAGAGATTTGATTCCCTGAAATTGGCAGAACTGCCAGAACACTGGTAAATAAACAATTATTAACTGCTGTCATGAAGAAAAAATGGCTGCAGTGGGCACTCAATCAAAAGAACAACAGATGGATAGAGAAAAGTTATATTTTCAGATGGGGCATATTTTGAATGCATGGGTACAGATCAGTGGAAGTGAGACGAAGCAAAGGCGACCCTCTTCGGAATGGATACATTCAGCAAGCTCCAAAACACCCACCCAAGAAGATGTTTTGGGGTAGTTTTACTGCTAAAGGCAATAGACGGCTTGTTATTGTTGAGGGAACAATGAACAGTGACAAATACAAGGTAATCCTGGCAACTCATTTACTTCCCACTGTGGACAGACTTTCCTGATGGAGAAGGCATTTTCCAGCAGGATCGTGTTCCACACCACATTTCGAAGAAAGTGGGCTAAGCGTTCTAAATTGGCCAAAACTCTCCTGACCCCTACCCAACTGAGAATCAATGGGTAATAACCAAACGCAGGATCGTGAAACAGGACTGTTCAACTGTGGAGAAGCTAATTGCTGCCGTTATTAGGACCTGGTACCACGACGAAGAACTTGTCAAAGTGTGTTCAACATTGGTAAATCATATAACAGTGTGTAGCAATGCTTATAAAAGCAAATGGTAGTCATATCTCTTATTAAATAAAACATCTGTCATATCACTGCCATATATTTTTCAAATAAACATAACATTTCCAAATAAATGTCTAATTTCATCAATTAATATGCACACTACTGTACGTAGCCTTCATGATAACTACGTAGCCTTCATGATAACTACGTAGCCTTCATGATAACTACGTAGGCTTCATGATAACTACGTAGGCTTCATGATAACTACGTAGCCTTCATGATAACTACGTAGCCTTCATGATAACTACGTAGCCTTCATGATAACTACGTAGGCTTCATGATAACTACGTAGGCTTCATGATAACTACGCAACCTTCGTGATATCTACGTAGCCTTCATGATAACTACGTAGCCTTCATGATAACTACGTAGCCTTCATGATAACTACGTAGCCTTCATGATAACTACGTAGCCTTCATGATAACTACGTAGCCTTCATGATAAGTACGTAGCCTTCATGATAACTACGTAGCCTTCATGATAACTACGTAGGCTTCATGATAACTACGTAGCCTTCATGATAACTACGTAGCCTTCATGATAACTACGTAGCCTTCATGATAACTACGTAGCCTTCATGATAACTACGTAGGCTTCATGATAACTACGTAGCCTTCATGATAACTACGTAGCCTTCATGATAACTACGTAGCCTTCATGATAACTACGTAGCCTTCATGATAACTACGTAGCCTTCATGATAACTACGTAGCCTTCATGATAACTACGTAGGCTTCATGATAACTACGTAGCCTTCATGATAACTACGCAAACTTCGTGATATCTACGTAGCCTTCATGATAACTACGTAGCCTTCATGATAACTACGTAGGCTTCATGATAACTACGTAGCCTTCATGATAACTACGTAGGCTTCATGATAACTACGTAGCCTTCATGATAACTACGCAACCTTCGTGATATCTACGTAGCCTTCATGATAACTACGTAGCCTTCATGATAACTACGTAGCCTTCATGATAACTACGTAGCCTTCATGATAACTACGTAGGCTTCATGATAACTACGTAGCCTTCATGATAACTATGTAGCCTTCATGATAACTACGTAGCCTTCATGATAACCACGGAGCCTTCATGATAACTACGTAGCCTTCATGATAACTATGTAGCCTTCATGATAACTACGTAGCCTTCATGATAACCACGCAGCCTTCATGACAACCACGCAGCCTTCATGATAACTACGTAGCCTTCATGATAACTACGTAGCCTTCATGATAACTACGAAGCCTTCATGATAACTACGTATCCTTCATGATAACTATGCAACCTTCATGATAACAACGCAACCTTCATGATAACTACGTAGCCTTCATGATAACTACGTAGCCTTCATGATAACTACGTAGCCTTCATGATAACTACGCAACCTTCATGATAACTACGTAGCCTTCATGATAACTACGTAGCCTTCATGATAACTACGTAGCCTTCATGATAACTACGTAGCCTTCATGATAACTACGTAGCCTTCATGATAACTACGCAATCTTCATGATAATTACGTAGCCTTCATGAAAACTACGCAACCTTCATGATAACTACGTAGCCTTCATGATAACTACGTAGCCTTCATGATAACTACGTAACCTTCATGATAACTACGTAGCCTTCATGATAACTACGTAGCCTTCATGATAACTACGTAGCCTTCATGATAACTACGTAGCCTTCATGATAACTACGTATCCTTCATGATAACTACGTAGCCTTCATGATAACTACGTAGGCTTCATGATAACTACGTAGCCTTCATGATAACTACGTAGCCTTCATGATAACTACGTAGCCTTCATGATAACTACGTAGCCTTCATGATAACTACGTAGGCTTCATGATAACTACGTAGCCTTCATGATAACTACGTAGCCTTCATGATAACTACGTAGCCTTCATGATAACTACGTAGCCTTCATGATAACTACGTAGCCTTCATGATAACTACGTAGCCTTCATGATAACTACGTAGCCTTCATGATAACTACGTAGGCTTCATGATAACTACGTAGCCTTCATGATAACTACGCAAACTTCGTGATATCTACGTAGCCTTCATGATAACTACGTAGCCTTCATGATAACTACGTAGGCTTCATGATAACTACGTAGCCTTCATGATAACTACGTAGGCTTCATGATAACTACGTAGCCTTCATGATAACTACGCAACCTTCGTGATAACTACGTAGGCTTCATGATAACTACGTAGGCTTCATGATAACTACCCAACCTTCGTGATATCTACGTAGCCTTCATGATAACTACGTAGCCTTCATGATAACTACGTAGCCTTCATGATAACTACGTAGCCTTCATGATAACTACGTAGGCTTCATGATAACTACGTAGCCTTCATGATAACTACGTAGCCTTCATGATAACTACGTAGCCTTCATGATAACTACGTAGGCTTCATGATAACTACGTAGGCTTCATGATAACTACGCAACCTTCGTGATATCTACGTAGCCTTCATGATAACTACGTAGCCTTCATGATAACTACGTAGCCTTCATGATAACTACGTAGCCTTCATGATAACTACGTAGCCTTCATGATAACTACGTAGCCTTCATGATAACTACGTAGCCTTCATGATAACTACGTAGGCTTCATGATAACTACGTAGCCTTCATGATAACTACGTAGCCTTCATGATAACTACGTAGCCTTCATGATAACTACGTAGCCTTCATGATAACTACGTAGGCTTCATGATAACTACGTAGCCTTCATGATAACTACGTAGCCTTCATGATAACTACGTAGCCTTCATGATAACTACGTAGCCTTCATGATAACTACGTAGCCTTCATGATAACTACGTAGGCTTCATGATAACTACGTAGCCTTCATGATAACTACGCAAACTTCTTGATATCTACGTAGCCTTCATGATAACTACGTAGCCTTCATGATAACTACGTAGGCTTCATGATAACTACGTAGCCTTCATGATAACTACGTAGGCTTCATGATAACTACGTAGCCTTCATGATAACTACGCAACCTTCGTGATATCTACGTAGCCTTCATGATAACTACGTAGCCTTCATGATAACTACGTAGCCTTCATGATAACTACGTAGCCTTCATGATAACTACGTAGGCTTCATGATAACTACGTAGCCTTCATGATAACTATGTAGCCTTCATGATAACTACGTAGCCTTCATGATAACCACGGAGCCTTCATGATAACTACGTAGCCTTCATGATAACTATGTAGCCTTCATGATAACTACGTAGCCTTCATGATAACCACGCAGCCTTCATGACAACCACGCAGCCTTCATGATAACTACGTAGCCTTCATGATAACTACGTAGCCTTCATGATAACTACGAAGCCTTCATGATAACTACGTATCCTTCATGATAACTATGCAACCTTCATGATAACTACGCAACCTTCATGATAACTACGTAGCCTTCATGATAACTACGTAGCCTTCATGATAACTACGTAGCCTTCATGATAACTACGCAACCTTCATGATAACTACGTAGCCTTCATGATAACTACGTAGCCTTCATGATAACTACGTAGCCTTCATGATAACTACGTAGCCTTCATGATAACTACGTAGCCTTCATGATAACTACGCAATCTTCATGATAACTACGTAGCCTTCATGAAAACTACGCAACCTTCATGATAACTACGTAGCCTTCATGATAACTACGTAGCCTTCATGATAACTACGTAGCCTTCATGATAACTACGTAGCCTTCATGATAACTACGTAGCCTTCATGATAACTACGTAGCCTTCATGATAACTACGTAGCCTTCATGATAACTACGTAGCCTTCATGATAACTACGTAGCCTTCATGATAACTACGTAGGCTTCATGATAACTACGTAGCCTTCATGATAACTACGTAGCCTTCATGATAACTACGTAGCCTTCATGATAACTACGTAGCCTTCATGATAACTACGTAGGCTTCATGATAACTACGTAGCCTTCATGATAACTACGTAGCCTTCATGATAACTACGTAGCCTTCATGATAACTACGTAGCCTTCATGATAACTACGTAGCCTTCATGATAACTACGTAGCCTTCATGATAACTACGTAGCCTTCATGATAACTACGTAGCCTTCATGATAACTACGTAGGCTTCATGATAACTACGTAGCCTTCATGATAACTACGCAAACTTCGTGATATCTACGTAGCCTTCATGATAACTACGTAGCCTTCATGATAACTACGTAGGCTTCATGATAACTACGTAGCCTTCATGATAACTACGTAGGCTTCATGATAACTACGTAGCCTTCATGATAACTACGCAACCTTCGTGATATCTACGTAGCCTTCATGATAACTACGTAGCCTTCATGATAACTACGTAGCCTTCATGATAACTACGTAGCCTTCATGATAACTACGTAGGCTTCATGATAACTACGTAGCCTTCATGATAACTATGTAGCCTTCATGATAACTACGTAGCCTTCATGATAACCACGGAGCCTTCATGATAACTACGTAGCCTTCATGATAACTATGTAGCCTTCATGATAACTACGTAGCCTTCATGATAACCACGCAGCCTTCATGACAACCACGCAGCTTTCATGATAACTACGTAGCCTTCATGATAACTACGTAGCCTTCATGATAACTACGAAGCCTTCATGATAACTACGTATCCTTCATGATAACTATGCAACCTTCATGATAACTACGCAACCTTCATGATAACTACGTAGCCTTCATGATAACTACGTAGCCTTCATGATAACTACGTAGCCTTCATGATAACTACACAACCTTCATGATAACTACGTAGCCTTCATGATAACTACGTAGCCTTCATGATAACTACGTAGCCTTCATGATAACTACGTAGCCTTCATGATAACTACGTAGCCTTCATGATAACTACGTAGGCTTCATGATAACTACGTAGCCTTCATGATAACTACGTAGCCTTGATGATAACTACGTAGCCTTGATGATAACTACGTAGCCTTCATGATAACTACGTAGGCTTCATGATAACTACGTAGCCTTCATGATAACGACGTAGCCTTCATGATAACTACGTAGCCTTCATGATAACTACGTAGCCTTCATGATAACTACGTAGCCTTCATGATAACTACGTAGCCTTCATGATAACTACGTAGCCTTCATGATAACTACGTAGCCTTCATGATAACTACGTAGGCTTCATGATAACTACGTAGCCTTCATGATAACTACGCAAACTTCGTGATATCTACGTAGCCTTCATGATAACTACGTAGCCTTCATGATAACTACGTAGGCTTCATGATAACTACGTAGCCTTCATGATAACTACGTAGGCTTCATGATAACTACGTAGCCTTCATGATAACTACGCAACCTTCGTGATATCTACGTAGCCTTCATGATAACTACGTAGCCTTCATGATAACTACGTAGCCTTCATGATAACTACGTAGCCTTCATGATAACTACGTAGGCTTCATGATAACTACGTAGCCTTCATGATAACTATGTAGCCTTCATGATAACTACGTAGCCTTCATGATAACCACGGAGCCTTCATGATAACTACGTAGCCTTCATGATAACTATGTAGCCTTCATGATAACTACGTAGCCTTCATGATAACCACGCAGCCTTCATGACAACCACGCAGCCTTCATGATAACTACGTAGCCTTCATGATAACTACGTAGCCTTCATGATAACTACGAAGCCTTCATGATAACTACGTATCCTTCATGATAACTATGCAACCTTCATGATAACTACGCAACCTTCATGATAACTACGTAGCCTTCATGATAACTACGTAGCCTTCATGATAACTACGTAGCCTTCATGATAACTACGCAACCTTCATGATAACTACGTAGCCTTCATGATAACTACGTAGCCTTCATGATAACTACGTAGCCTTCATGATAACTACGTAGCCTTCATGATAACTACGTAGCCTTCATGATAACTACGCAACCTTCATGATAACTACGTAGCCTTCGTGATAACTACGCAACCTTCATGATAACTACGTAGCCTTCATGATAACTACGCAACCTTCATGATAACTACGTAGCCTTCACGATAACTACGTAGCCTTCACGATAACTACGCAACCTTCATGATAACTACGTAGCCTTCATGATAACTACGCAACCTTCATGATTACGCAACCTTCATGATAACTACGTAGCCTTCATGATAACTACGTAGCCTTCATGATAACTACGTAGCCTTCATGATAACTACGTAGCCTTCATGATAACTACGTAGCCTTCATGATAACCACGCAGCCTTCATGATAACTATGTAGCCTTCATGATAACTACGTAGCCTTCATGATAACTACGTAGCCTTCATGATAACTACGTAGCCTTCATGATAACTACGCAACCTTCATGATAACTACGCAACCTTCATGATAACTACGTAGCCTTCATGATAACTACGTAGCCTTCATGATAACTACGTAGCCTTCATGATAACTACGTAGCCTTCATGATAACTACGTAGCCTTCATGATAACCACGCAGCGTTCATGATAACCACGCAGCCTTCATGATAACTACGTAACCATGATAACTACGTAGCCTTCATGATAACTACGTAGCCTTCATGATAACTACGAAGCCTTCATGATAACTACGTATCCTTCATGATAACTATGCAACCTTCATTATAACTACGCAACCTTCATGATAACTACGTAGCCTTCATGATAACTACGTAGCCTTCATGATAACTACGTAGCCTTCATGATAACTACGCAACCTTAATGATAACTACGTAGCCTTCATGATAACTACGTAGGCTTCATGATAACTACGTAGCCTTCATGATAACTACGTAGCCTTCATGATAACTACGTAGCCTTCATGATAACTACGCAACCTTCATGATAATTACGTAGCCTTCATGAAAACTACGCAACCTTCATGATAACTACGTAGCCTTCATGTTAACTACGTAGCCTTCATAACTACGTAGCCTTCATGATAGCTACGTAGCCTTCATGATAACTACGGAACCTTCATGATAACTACGTAGCCTTCATGATAACTACGCAACCTTCATGATTACGCAACCTTCATGATAACTACGTAGCCTTCATGATAACTACGCAACCTTCATGATAACTACGTAGCCTTCATGATAACTGCGCAACCTTCATGATGACTACGCAGCCTTCATGATAACTACGTAGCCTTCATGATAACTACGCAACCTACATGACAACTACGTAGCCTTCATTATAACTACGTATCCTTCATGATAACTACGTAGCCTTCATGATAACTACGCAACCTTCATGATAACTACGTAGCCTTCATGATAACTACGTAGCCTTCATGATAACTACGCAACCTTCATGATAAGTACGTAGCCTTTCTGATAACTACGAAACCTTCATGATAACTACGCAGCCTTCATGATAACTACGTAGCCTTCATGATAGCTACGCAACCTTCATAACCACGTAGCCTTCATGATAACTACGCAACCTTTATGATAACTACGTAGCCTTCATGATAACGACGCAACCTTCATGATAACTACGCAGCCTTCATGATAACTACGTAGCCTTCATAATAACTACGCAACCTTCATGATAACTACGTAGCCTTCATGATAACTACGCAACCTTCATGATAACTACGTAGCCTTCATGATAACTACGCAACCTTCGTGATAACTACGTAGCCTTCATGATAACTACGTAGCCTTCATGATAACTACGCAACCTTCGTGATAACTACGTAGCCTTCATGATAACTACGTAGCCTTCATGATAACTACGTAGCCTTCATGATAACTACGTAGCCTTCATGATAACTACGCAACCTTCATAATAACTACGTAGCCTTCATGATAATTACGCAACCTTCATGATAACTACGCAACATTCATGATAACTACGTAGCCTTCATGATAACTACGCAACCTTCATAATAACTACGTAGCCTTCATGATAACTACGTAGCCTTCATGATAACTACGTAGCAGTCATGATAACTACGTAGCCTTCATGATAACTACGCAACCTTCATGATAACTATGCAACTTTCATGATAACTACGTAGCCTTTATGATAACTAAGCAACCTTCATGATAACTACGTAGCCTTCATGATAACTACGTAGCCTTCATGATAACTACGCAACCTTCAAGATAATTACGCAACCTTCATGATAACTACGCAGCCTTCATGATAACTACGCAACCTTCATGATAACTACACAACTTTCATGATAACTACGTAACCTTCATGATAACTACGCAACCTTCATGATAACTACGCAACCTTCATGATAACTACGTAGCCTTCATGATAACTACGCAACCTTCATAATAACTACGTAGCCTTCATGATAATTACGCAACCTTCATGATAACTACGCAACATTCATGATAACTACGTAGCCTTCATGATAACTACGCAACCTTCATAATAACTACGTAGCCTTCATGATAACTACGTAGCCTTCATGATAACTACGTAGCAGTCATGATAACTACGTAGCCTTCATGATAACTACGCAACCTTCATGATAACTACGCAAGCTTCATGATAACTACGTAGCCTTCATGATAACTAGGCAACCTTCATGATAACTACGTAGCCTTCATGATAACTACGTAGCCTTCATGATAACTACGCAACCTTCATGATAACTACGTAGCCTTCATGATAACTACGCAACCTTCATGATAACTACGTAGCCTTCATGATAACTACGCAACCTTCATGATAACTACGTAGCCTTCATGATAACTACGCAACCTTCATGATAACTACGCAACCTTCATGATAACTACGTAGCCTTTATGATAACTACGCAACCTTCATGATAACTACGTAGCCTTTATGATAACTACGCAACCTTCATGATAACTACGTAGCCTTTATGATAACTACGCAACCTTCATGATAACTACGCAACCTTCATGATAACTACGCAACCTTCATGATAACTACGTAGCCTTTATGATAACTACGCAACCTTCATGATAACTACGTAGCCTTCATGATAACTACGCAACCTTCATGATAACTACGTAGCCTTCATGATAACTACGCAACCTTCATGATAACTACGTAGCCTTCATGATAACTACGCAACCTTTATGATAACTACGCAACCTTCATGATGACTACGCAACCTTCATGATAACTACGCAACCTTTATGATAACTACGCAACCTTCATGATAACTACGTAGCCTTCATGATAACTACGCAACCTTTATAATAACTACGTAGCCTTCATGATAACTACGCAACCTTTATGATAACTACGTAGCCTTCACTATAACTACGCAACCTTCATGATAACTACGCAACCTTCATGATAACTACGTAGCCTTCATGATAACTACGTAGCCTTCATGATAACTACGTAGCCTTCATGATAACTACGTAGCCTTCATGATAACTACGTAGCCTTCATGATAACCACGCAGCCTTCATGATAACTACGTAGCCTTCATGATAACTACGTAGCCTTCATGATAACTACGTAGCCTTCATGATAACTACGTAGCCTTCATGATAACTACGCAACCTTCATGATAACTACGCAACCTTCATGATAACTACGTAGCCTTCATGATAACTACGTAGCCTTCATGATAACTACGTAGCCTTCATGATAACTACGTAGCCTTCATGATAACTACGTAGCCTTCATGATAACCACGCAGCCTTCATGATAACCACGCAGCCTTCATGATAACTACGTAACCATGATAACTACGTAGCCTTCATGATAACTACGTAGCCTTCATGATAACTACGAAGCCTTCATGATAACTACGTATCCTTCATGATAACTATGCAACCTTCATTATAACTACGCAACCTTCATGATAACTACGTAGCCTTCATGATAACTACGTAGCCTTCATGATAACTACGTAGCCTTCATGATAACTACGCAACCTTAATGATAACTACGTAGCCTTCATGATAACTACGCAACCTTCATGATAACTACGTAGCCTTCATGTTAACTACGTAGCCTTCATAACTACGTAGCCTTCATGATAGCTACGTAGCCTTCATGATAACTACGCAACCTTCATGATAACTACGTAGCCTTCATGATAACTACGCAACCTTCATGATTACGCAACCTTCATGATAACTACGTAGCCTTCATGATAACTACGCAACCTTCATGATAACTACGTAGCCTTCATGATAACTGCGCAACCTTCATGATGACTACGCAGCCTTCATGATAACTACGTAGCCTTCATGATAACTACGTAGCCTTCATGATAACTACGCAACCTACATGACAACTACGTAGCCTTCATTATAACTACGTATCCTTCATGATAACTACGTAGCCTTCATGATAACTACGCAACCTTCATGATAACTACGTAGCCTTCATGATAACTACGTAGCCTTCATGATAACTACGCAACCTTCATGATAAGTACGTCGCCTTTCTGATAACTACGAAACCTTCATGATAACTACGCAGCCTTCATGATAACTACGTAGCCTTCATGATAGCTACGCAACCTTCATAACCACGTAGCCTTCATGATAACTACGCAACCTTTATGATAACTACGTAGCCTTCATGATAACGACGCAACCTTCATGATAACTACGCAGCCTTCATGATAACTACGTAGCCTTCATAATAACTACGCAACCTTCATGATAACTACGTAGCCTTCATGATAACTACGCAACCTTCATGATAACTACGTAGCCTTCATGATAACTACGCAACCTTCGTGATAACTACGTAGCCTTCATGATAACTACGTAGCCTTCATGATAACTACGCAACCTTCGTGATAACTACGTAGCCTTCATGATAACTACGTAGCCTTCATGATAACTACGCAACCTTCATAATAACTACGTAGCCTTCATGATAATTACGCAACCTTCATGATAACTACGCAACATTCATGATAACTACGTAGCCTTCATGATAACTACGCAACCTTCATAATAACTACGTAGCCTTCATGATAACTACGTAGCCTTCATGATAACTACGTAGCAGTCATGATAACTACGTAGCCTTCATGATAACTACGCAACCTTCATGATAACTATGCAACTTTCATGATAACTACGTAGCCTTTATGATAACTACGCAACCTTCATGATAACTACGTAGCCTTCATGATAACTACGTAGCCTTCATGATAACTACGCAACCTTCATGATAACTACGCAACCTTCAAGATAATTACGCAACCTTCATGATAACTACGCAGCCTTCATGATAACTACGCAACCTTCATGATAACTACACAACCTTCATGATAACTACGTAGCCTTTATGATAACTACGCAACCTTCATGATAACTACGTAGCCTTTATGATAACTACGCAACCTTCATGATAACTACGTAGCCTTTTTGATAACTACGCAACCTTCATGATAACTACGCAACCTTCATGATAACTACGCAACCTTTATGATAACTACGCAACCTTCATGATAACTACGCAACCTTCATGATAACTACGCAACCTTCATGATAACTACGCAACCTTCATGATAACTACGCAACCTTTATGATAACTACGCAACCTTTATGATAACTACACAACCTTCATGATAACTACGTAGCCTTTATGATAACTACGCAACCTTCATGATAACTACGTAGCCTTTATGATAACTACGCAACCTTCATGATAACTACGTAGCCTTCATGATAACTACGCAACCTTCATGATAACTACGCAACCTTCATGATAACTACGTAGCCTTTATGATAACTACGCAACCTTCATGATAACTAAGCAACCTTCATGATAACTACGCAACCTTCATGATAACTACGCAACCTTCATGATAACTACGCAACCTTTATGATAACTACGTAGCCTTCATGATAACTACGCAACCTTTATGATAACTACGTAGCCTTCATGATAACTACGCAAGCTTCATGATAACTACGTAGCCTTCATGATAACTACGCAACCTTTATAATAACTACGTAGCCTTCATGATAACTACGCAACCTTTATGATAACTACGTAGCCTTCACTATAACTACGCAACCTTCATGATAACTACGCAACCTTCATGATAACTACGCAACCTTCATGATAACTACGTAGCCTTTATGATAACTGCGCAACCTTCATGATAACTACGTAGCCTTCATGATAACTACGCAACCTTCATGATAACTACGCAACCTTCATGATAACTACGCAACCTTCATGATAACTACGTAGCCTTCATGATAACTACGCAACCTTCATGATAACTACGCAACCTTCATGATAACTACGCAGCCTTCATGATAACTACGTAGCCTTCATGATAACTACGCAACCTTTATGATAACTACGCAACCTTCATGATAACTACGCAACCTTCATGATAACTACGCAACCTTCATGATAACTACGTAGCCTTCATGATAACTACGCAACCTTTATGATAACTACGCAACCTTCATGATAACTACGCAACCTTTATGATAACTACGCAACCTTCATGATAACTACGCAACCTTCATGATAACTACGGAACCTTCATGATAACTACGCAACCTTTATGATAACTACGCAACCTTCATGATAACTACGTAGCCGTCTAATAGTTCCTCGTCAAAACGTTTATTGAGGCCACTGTTGTTCACTGTTGTTCACTCTGTGTGACAACACTACTAACACCACGTGATGCTGTTATCTGCTGTACCTCCTATGATGGCTTACGTACCGAGTTTGCTTCCAGGGGCGAGTGAGTGCACTGGGTAGCTCCACTCTTGTGAGGATAATACACTCGCATGTTAGTTCGTTGGTTAATGTTGGGGTGATGTTAAGGCTTTTCGACTACATGAGGGTTTTTGAGACTGTATGTAATCGGTTCACCGTTAGTCAAGAATATTAATATTGGTAGAATTGTCAAGAATATGTTAGATAAAAGGAGAGAGACAGAATGTTCCAGAGATTGGACACAGCAACAAGGGGACACAGTTTGAAGTTGAAGACACAGATGAATCACAGGGATGTTAGGAAGTATTTGTTCAGTCACAGAGTAGTGAGGAAGTGGAATAGTTTGGGAAGCGATGTAGTGGAGGCAGGATCCATACATAGCTTTAAGGAGAGGTATGATAAAGCTTATGGTTCAGGGAGAGTGAGCCAGTAGTGACCAGTGAAGAGGCGGGGCCAGGAGCTAAGACTCAACCCCTGCAACCACAACTAGGTGAGTACAAGTTCACAGGAAACTCACTATGAATGCAAAAGACTCGGCAGTAAAAAACAGGAGCGCCACTAGCACGGTAAGAAACAACACAGTAAGTATCAGGGGCCCAAGACTGTTTAACTGCCTCCCAATATACATAAGGGGGATTTTTTTTTATAGTTTATTTAAAATACACGTTACAATAAATAAAAGCATACAGAGTCAGATAATACAAAAACAATTGTTTTCATAAGCAAAACACACGACTTGTGTTACACTGTCTTTAAAAATTTCCTCTTCACACGACACATTACAACCCGCAACAAGTGTGTGAAAAAACAACATTATACAATACTGTACCTGACATCAATCACATCATTTCAAGTTAGAATAATATGTGACTTAGTAGACTGCACACACCTGATAGATGGAAAATGTCTTTATACAAACACTAAGGAAAACTGTGCAAGCAATACTAATTAAAAATTTATTCTCAATTACCCCTTCCTATCAGTAATATACACATTAATTAAGTATATGTGATAAAGTATGTTTGAGCAGTACCCCCACAACCTCCCAGTACCACCACAACCCTCCAGTACCCCCACAACCTCCCAGTACCACCACAACCCCCCAGTACCACCACAACCCCCAGTACCACCACAAACCCCCAGTACCCCCACAACCCCCCAGTACCCCCACAACCCCCCAGTACCACCACAACCCCCCAGTACCACCACAACCCCCCAGTACCCCCACAACCTCCCAGTACCACCACAACCCCCCAGTACCCCCACAACCTCCCAGTACCACCACAACCCCCCAGTACCACCACAACCTCCCAGTACCACCACAACCCCCCAGTACCACCACAACCCCCCAGTACCACCACAACCCCCCAGTACCCCACAACCCCCCAGTACCCCCACAACCTCCCAGTACCACCACAAACCCCCAGTACCCCCACAACCTCCCAGTACCACCACAACCCCCCAGTACCCCCCCAACCTCCCAGTACCACCACAACCCCCCAGTACCACCACAACCCCCCAGTACCACCACAACCCCCCAGTACCCCACAACCCCCCAGTACCCCCACAACCCCCCAGTACCCCCACAACCCCCCCAGTACCACCACAACCCCCAGTACCCCCACAACCCCCAGTACCCCCACAACCCCCCAGTACCCCCACAACCTCCCAGTACCACCACAACCCCCCAGTACCCCCACAACCTCCCAGTACCACCACAACCCCCCAGTACCACCACAACCCCCCAGTACCACCACAACCCCCCAGTACCCCACAACCCCCCAGTACCCCCACAACCCCCCAGTACCCCCACAACCCCCCCAGTACCACCACAACCCCCAGTACCCCCACAACCCCCAGTACCCCCACAACCCCCCATTACCCCCACAACCCCCCCAGTACCCCGACAACCCCCCAGTACCCCCACAACCTCCCAGTACCCCCACAACCCCCCAGTACCCCCACAACCACCCCAGTACCCCCACAACCCCCCATTACCCCCACAACCCCCCAGTACCCCCACAACCCCCCAGTACCCTAACAACCCCCCAGTACCCCCACAATCACCCAGTACCCCCACAACCCCCCAGTACCCCCACAACCCCCCAGTACCCCCACAACCCCCCAGTACCCCCACAACCCCCCAGTACCCCCACAACCCCTTAGTACCCCCACAACCCCCCAGTACCCCCACAACCCCCAGTACCCCCACAACCCCCCTGTACCCCCACAACCCCCCAGTACCCCCACAACCCCCCAGTACCCCCACAACCCCTCCGTCACCCCAGATCATACCATTGTTCACTGAACACAGTACCCCCACAACCCCTCCGTCACCCCAGATCATACCATTGTTCACTGAACACAGTACCCCCACAACCCCCCCGTCACCCCAGATCATACCATTTTTCACTGAACACAGTACCCCCACAACCCCCTTGTCACCCCAGATCATACCATTGTTCACTGAACACTGTACCCCCACAACCCCCCCGTCACCCCAGATCATACCCGTGTTCATTGAACACAGTACCCCCACAACCCCCCCCTCACCCCCAGATCATACCATTGTTCACTGAACACAGTACCCCCACAACCCCCCGTCACCCCAGATCATACCATTGTTCACTGAACACAGTACCCCCACAACCCCCCCCGTCACCCCAGATCATACCATTGTTCACTGAGCACAGTACCCCCCCCCCCACCACAACCCCCCGTCACCCCAGATCATACCATTGTTCACTGAACACAGTACCCACACAACCCCCCCCCATTGCTCACTGTCACCCCAGATCATACCATTGTTCACTGAACACAGTACCCCCACAACCCCCCCGTCACCCCAGATCATACCATTGTTCATTGAACACAGTACCCCCACAACCCCCCCGTCACCCCAGATCATACCATTGTTCACTGAACACAGTACCCCCACAACTCCCCCGTCACCCCAGATCATACCATTGTTCACTGAACACAGTACCCCCACAACCCCCCCGTCATCATATCATTGTTCACTGAACACAGTACCCCCACAACCCCTCCGTCACCCCAGATCATACCATTGTTCACTGAACACAGTACCCCCCACAACCCCCCTTTTCACCCCAGATCATTCCATTGTTCACTGAACACAGTACCCCCACAACCCCCCCCCCCCCCCACGTCACCCCAGATCATACCATTGTTCACTGAACACAGTACCCCCACAACCCCCCCCGTCACCCCAGATCATACCATTGTTCACTGAACACAGTACCCCCACAACCCCTCCGTCACCCCAGATCATACCATTGTTCACTGAACACAGTACCCCCACAACCCCCCCCCACCACCCCAGATCATACCATTGTTCACTGAACACAGTACCCCCACAACCCCCCCCCGTCACCCCAGATCATACCATTGTTCACTGAACACAGTACCCCCACAACCCCGCCCCCACCACCCCAGATCATACCATTGTTCACTGAACACAGTACCCCCACCACCCCTCCGTCACCCCAGATCATACCACTGTTCACTGAACACAGTACCCCCACAACCCCCCCCCACCCCAGATCATACCATTGTTCACTGAACACAGTACCCCCACAACCCCTCCCCCCGTCACCCCAGATCATACCATTGTTCACTGAACACAGTACCCCCACAACCCCCCCGTCACCCCAGATCATACCATTGTTCACTGAACACAGTACCCCCACAACCCCCCGTCACCCCAGATCATACCATTGTTCACTGAACACAGTACCCCCACAACCCCCCTTTTCACCCCAGATCATTCCATTGTTCACTGAACACAGTACCCCCACAATCCCTCCCCGTCACCCCAGATCATACCATTGTTCACTGAACACAGTACCCCCACACCCCCCCTGTCACCCCAGATCATTCCATTGTTCACTGAACACAGTACCCCCACAACCCCTCCGTCACCCCAGATCATACCATTGTTCACAGAACACAGTACCCCCGCAACCCCTCCCCACCACCCCAGATCATACCATTGTTCACTGAACACAGTACCCCCACAACCCCTCCCCACGTCACCCCAGATCATACCATTGTTCACTGAACACAGTACCTCCACAACCCCTCCCCCCGTCACCCCAGATCATACCATTGTTCACTGAACACAGTACCCCCACAACCCCCCCGTCACCCCAGATCATACCATTGTTCACTGAACACAGTACCCCCACAACCCCCCCCACCACCCCAGATCATACCATTGTTCACTGAACACAGTACCCCCACAACCCCCCCGTCACCCCAGATCATACCATTGTTCACTGAACACAGTACCCCCACAACCCCCCCGTCACCCCAGATCATACCATTGTTCACTGAACACAGTACCCCCACAACCCCCCCGTCACCCCAGATCATACCATTGTTCACTGAACACAGTACCCCCACAACCCCTCCCCCCGTCACCCCAGATCATACCATTGTTCACTGAACACAGTACCCCCACAACCCCCCCGTCACCCCAGATCATACCATTGTTCACTGAACACGGTACCCCCACAACCCCCCCGTCACCCCAGATCATACCCTTGTTCACTGAACACAGTACCCACACAACCCCCCCGTCACCCCAGATCATACCATTGTTCACTGAACACAGTACCCCCACAACCCCTCCCCGTCACCCCAGATCATACCATTGTTCACTGAACACGGTACCCCCAGAACCCCCCCGTCACCCCAGATCATACCATTGTTCACTGAACACCGTACCCCCACCACCCCCCCGTCACCCCAGATCATACCATTGTTCACTGAACACAGTACCCCCACAACCCCCCCCCCGGCACCCCACATCATACCATTGTTCACTGAACACTGTACCCCCACAACCCCCCCGTCACCCCAGATCATACCATTGTTCACTGAACACAGTTCCCCCACAACCCCTCCCCGTCACCCCAGATCATACCATTGTTCACTGAACACAGTACCCCCACAACCCCCCCGTCACCCCAGATCATACCATTGTTCACTGAACACAGTACCCCCACAACCCCCCCCGTCACCCCAGATCATACCATTGTTCACTGAACACAGGTACCCCCAGAACCCCCCCCGTCACCCCAGATCATACCATTGTTCACTGAACACAGTACCCCCACAACCCCCCCGTCACCCCAGATCATACCATTGTTCACTGAACACAGTACCCCCACAACCCCCCCGTCACCCCAGATCATACCATTGTTCACTGAACACAGTACCCCCACAACCCCCCCGTCACCCCAGATCATACCATTGTTCACTGAACACAGTACCCCCACCACCCCTCCCCGTCACCCCAGATCATACCATTGTTCACTGAACACAGTACCCCCACAACCCCCCCGTCACCCCAGATCATACCATTGTTCACTGAACACAGTACCCCCACAACCCCTCCCCGTCACCCCAGATCATACCATTGTTCACTGAACACAGTACCCCCACAACCCCCCCGTCACCCCAGATCATACCATTGTTCACTGAACACGGTACCCCCACAACCCCCCCGTCACCCCAGATCATACCATTGTTCACTGAACACAGTACCCCCACAACCCCCCCGTCACCCCAGATCATACCATTGTTCACTGAACACCGTACCCCCACAACCCCCCCGTCACCCCAGATCATACCATTGTTCACTGAACACAGAACCCCCACAACCCCCCCGTCACCCCAGATCATACCATTGTTCACTGAACACTGTACCCCCACAACCCCCCCGTCACCCCAGATCATACCATTGTTCACTGAACACAGTACCCCCACAACCCCCCCGTCACCCCAGATCATACCATTGTTCACTGAACACAGTACCCCCACAACCCCTCCCCGTCACCCCAGATCATACCATTGTTCACTGAACACAGTACCCCCACAACCCCCCGTCACCCCAGATCATACCATTGTTCACTGAACACAGTACCCCCACAACCCCCCTTTTCACCCCAGATCATACCATTGTTCACTGAACACAGTACCCCCACAACCTCCCCGTCACCCCAGATCATACCATTGTTCACTGAACACAGTACCCCCACAACCCCACCGTCACCCCAGATCATACCATTGTTCACTGAACACAGTACCCCCACAACCCCTCCGTCACCCCAGATCATACCATTGTTCACTGAACACAGTACCCCCACAACCCCTCCGTCACCCCAGATCATACCATTGTTCACTGAACACAGTACCCCCACAACCCCCCTCCCACCACCCCAGATCATACCATTGTTCACTGAACACAGTACCCCCACAACCCCTCCCCGTCACCCCAGATCATACCATTGTTCACTGAACACAGTACCCCCACAACCCCCCCGTCACCCCAGATCATACCATTGTTCACTGAACACAGTACCCCCACAACCCCTCCCCGTCACCCCAGATCATACCATTGTTCACTGAACACAGTACCCCAGATCATACAACCCAGTACCCCCACAACCCCCCCGTCACCCCAGATCATACCATTGTTCACTGAACACAGTACCCCCACAACCCCCCCGTCACCCCAGATCATACCATTGTTCACTGAACACAGTACCCCCACAACCCCCCCCGTCACCCCAGATCATACCATTGTTCACTGAACACCGTCCCCCCACAACCCCCCCCGTCACCCCAGATCATACCATTGTTCACTGAACACAGTACCCCCACAACCCCCCCGTCACCCCAGATCATACTATTGTTCACTGAACACAGTACCCGCACAACCCCCCTGTCACCCCAGATCATACCATTGTTCACTGAACACAGTACCCCCACAACCCCCCCCGTTCACCCCAGATCATACCATTGTTCACTGAACACGGTACCCCCAGAACCCCCCCGTCACCCCAGATCATACCATTGTTCACTGAACACAGTACCCCCACAACCCCCCCGTCACCCCAGATCATACCATTGTTCACTGAACACAGTACCCCCACAACCCCCCCGTCACCCCAGATCATACCATTGTTCACTGAACACAGTACCCCCACAACCCCCCCGTCACCCCAGATCATACCATTGTTCACTGAACACAGTACCCCCACAACCCCCCCCGTCACCCCAGATCATACCATTGTTCACTGAACACAGTACCCCCACAACCCCCCCGTCACCCCAGATCATACCATTGTTCACTGAACACAGTACCCCAACAACCCCTCCCCGGCACCCCAGATCATACCATTGTTCACTGAACACAGTACCCCCACAACCCCCCTGTCACCCCAGATCATACCATTGTTCACTGAACACAGTACCCCCACAACCCCCCCGTCACCCCAGATCATACCATGGTTCACTGAACACAGTACCCCCACAACCCCCCCGTCACCCCAGATCATACCATTGTTCACTGAACACAGTACCCCCACAACCCCCCCGTCACCCCAGATCATCCCATTGTTCACTGAACACAGTACCCCCACAACCCCTCCCCACGTCACCCCAGATCATACCATTGTTCACTGAACACAGTACCCCCACAACCCCCCCGTCACCCCAGGTCATACCATTGTTCACTGAACACAGTACCCCCACAACCCCTCCCCACGTCACCCCAGATCATACCATTGTTCACTGAACACAGTACCCCCACAGTAACCCCCCCGTCACCCCAGATCATACCATTGTTCACTGAACACAGTACCCCCACAACCCCCCCGTCACCCCAGATCATACCATTGTTCACTGAACACAGTACCCCCACAACCCCCCCGTCACCCCAGATCATACCATTGTTCACTGAACACAGTACCCCCACAACCCCCCCGTCACCCCAGATCATACCATTGTTCACTGAACACCGTACCCCCCCCCCGTCACAACCCCCCCAGTACCCCCACAACCCCCCCGTCACCCCAGATCATACCATTGTTCACTGAACACAGTACCTCCACAACCCCTCCCCCCGTCACCCCAGATCATACCATTGTTCACTGAACACAGTACCCCCCACAACCCCCCCGTCACCCCAGATCATACCATTGTTCACTGAACACAGAACCCCCACAACCCCCCCGTCACCCCAGATCATACCATTGTTCACTGAACACAGTACCCCCACAACCCCCCCGTCACCCCAGATCATACCATTGTTCACTGAACACAGTACCCCCACAACCCCCCCGTCACCCCAGATCATACCATTGTTCACTGAACACAGTACCCCCACAACCCCCCCGTCACCCCAGATCATACCATTGTTCACTGAACACAGTACCCCCACAACCCCCCCGTCACCCCAGATCATACCATTGTTCACTGAACACAGTACCCCCACAACCCCCCCGTCACCCCAGATCATACCATTGTTCACTGAACACAGTACCCCCACAACCCCCCCGTCACCCCAGATCATACCATTGTTCACTGAACACAGTACCCCCACAACCCCCCCCCACACCCCACATCATACCATTGTTCACTGAACACAGTACCCCCACAACCCCCCCGTCACCCCAGATCCTACCATTGTTCACTGAACACAGTACCCCCACAACCCCCCCCGTCACCCCAGATCATACCATTGTTCACTGAACACAGTACCCCCACAACCCCCCCGTCACCCCAGATCATACCATTGTTCACTGAACACAGTACCCCCACAACCCCCCCGTCACCCCAGATCATACTATTGTTCACTGAACACAGTACCCCCACAACCCCCCCGGCACCCCCAGATCATACCATTGCTCACTGAACACAGTACCCCCACAACCCCCCCGTCACCCCAGATCATACCATTGTTCCCTGAACACAGTACCCCCACAACCCCCCCGTCACCCCAGATCATACCATTGTTCACTGAACACAGTACCCCCACAACCCCCCCGTCACCCCACATCATACCATTGTTCACTGAACACAGTACCCCCCCAACCCCCCCCCCACACCCCAGATCATACCATTGTTCACTGAACACAGTACCCCCACAACCCCCCCGTCACCCCAGATCATACCATTGTTCACTGAACACAGTACCCCCACAACCCCCCCGTCACCCCAGATCATACCATTGTTCACTGAACACAGTACCCCCACAACCCCCCCACCACCCCAGATCATACCATTGTTCACTGAACACAGTACCCCCACAACCCCCCTGTCACCCCAGATCATACCATTGTTCACTGAACACAGTACCCACACAACCCCCCCCCACACCCCAGATCATACCATTGTTCACTGAACACAGTACCCCCACAACCCCCCCGTCACCCCAGATCATACCATTGTTCACTGAACACAGTACCCCCACAACCCCCACGTCACCCCAGAGCCTACCATTGTTCACTGAACACAGTACCCCCACAACCCCCCCCCCACCACCCCAGATCATACCATTGTTCACTGAACACAGTACCCCCACAACCCCCCCGTCACCCCAGATCATACCATTGTTCACTGAACACAGTACCTCCACAACCCCCCCGTCACCCCAGATCATACCATTGTTCACTGAACACAGTACCCCCACAACCCCCCCGTCACCCCAGATCATACCATTGTTCACTGAACACAGTACCCGCACAACCCCCCTGTCACCCCAGATCATACCATTGTTCACTGAACACAGTACCCCCACAACCCCCCCGTCACCCCAGATCATACCATTGTTCACTGAACACCGTACCCCCACACCCCCCCCGTCACCCCAGATCATACCATTGTTCACTGAACACAGTACCCCCCCCACCCCCCCGTCACCCCAGATCATACCATTGTTCACTGAACACAGTACCCCTACAACCCCCCCCGTCACCCCAGATCATACCATTGTTCACTGAACACAGTACCCCCACAACCCCTCCCCGTCACCCCAGATCATACCATTGTTCACTGAACACAGTACCCCCCCAACCCCCCCGTCACCCCAGATCATACCATTGTTCACTGAACACAGTACCCCCACAACCCCCCCTCCCACACCCCAGATCATACCATGGTTCACTGAACACAGTACCCCCACAACCCCCCCCGTCACCCCAGATCATACCATTGTTCAATGAACACAGTACCCCCACAACCCCCCCCCGTCACCCCAGATCATACCATTGTTCACTGAACACAGTACCCCCACAACCCCCCCCGTCACCCCAGATCATACCATTGTTCACTGAACACAGTACCCCCACAACCCCCCCCGTCACCCCAGATCATACCATTGTTCACTGAACACAGTACCCCCCCAACCCCCCCCGTCACCCCAGATCATACCATTGTTCACTGAACACAGTACCCCCACAACCCCCCCGTCACCCCAGATCATACCATTGTTCACTGAACACAGTACCCCCAGAACCCCCCCGTCACCCCAGATCATTCCATTGTTCACTGAACACAGTACCCCCACAACCCCCCCGTCACCCCAGATCATACCATTGTTCACTGAACACAGTACCCCCAGAACCCCCCCGTCACCCCAGATCATACCATTGTTCACTGAACACAGTACCCCCCACAACCCCCCCGTCACCCCAGATCATACCATTGTTCACTGAACACAGTACCCCCAGAACCCCCCCGTCACCCCAGATCATACCATTGTTCACTGAACACAGTACCCCCACAACCCCCCCGTCACCCCAGATCATACCATTGTTCACTGAACACAGTACCCCCAGAACCCCCCCGTCACCCCAGATCATACCATTGTTCACTGAACACAGTACCCCCACAACCCCCCCGTCACCCCAGATCATACCATTGTTCACTGAACACAGTACCACCAGAACCCCCCCGTCACCCCAGATCATACCATTGTTCACTGAACACAGTACCCCCACAACCCCCCCGTCACCCCAGATCATACCATTGTTCACTGAACACAGTACCCCCACAACCCCCCCGTCACCCCAGATCATACCATTGTTCACTGAACACAGTACCACCAGAACCCCCCCGTCACCCCAGATCATAACAATGTTCACTGAACACAGTACCCCCACAACCCCCCCGTCACCCCAGATCATACCATTGTTCACTGAACACAGTAACCCCCACAACCCCCCCGTCACCCCAGATCATACCATTGTTCACTGAACACAGTACCCCCACAACCCCCCCGTCACCCCAGATCATACCATTGTTCACTGAACACAGTACCCCCACAACCCCCCCGTCACCCCAGATCATACCATTGTTCACTGAACACAGTACCCCCACAACCCCCCCGTCACCCCAGATCATACCATTGTTCACTGAACACAGTACCCTCACAACCCCCTCGTCACCCCAGATCATACCATTGTTCACTGAACACAGTACCCCCACAACCCCCCCGTCACCCCAGATCATACCATTGTTCACTGAACACAGTACCCCCACAACCCCCCCGTCACCCCAGATCATACCATTGTTCACTGAACACAGTACCCCCACAACCCCCCCGTCACCCCAGATCATACCATTGTTCACTGAACACAGTACCCCCACAACTCCCCCGTCACCCCAGATCATACCATTGTTCACTGAACACAGTACCCCCACAACCCCCCTGTCACCCCAGATCATACCATTGTTCACTGAACACAGTACCCCCACAACCCCCCCGTCACCCCAGATCATACCATTGTTCACTGAACACAGTACCCCCACAACCCCCCCGTCACCCCAGATCATACAATTGTTCACTGAACACAGTACCCCCACAACCCCTCGTCACCCCAGATCATACCATTGTTCACTGAACACAGTACCCCCACAACCCCCCCGCCACCCCACATCATACCATTGTTCACTGAACACAGTACCCCCACAACCCCCCCGTCACCCCAGATCATACCATTGTTCACTGAACACAGTACCCCCACAACCCTCCCCCCTGTCACACCAGATCATACCATTGTTCACTGAACACAGTACCCCCCACAACCCCCCCCCCTGTCACACCAGATCATACCATTGTTCACTGAACACAGTACCCCCACAACCCTGGTTTAGCATATTCCTCCCACCATCGTAGTATATCACCTCCTTTTCTCCCCTTGGTCCACTCATTTGTCCACCACTCAACAAAACTAACATCGTCCTCCAGCTCATCTAACAATCTCACATTAAGTTTCCAATAACTCATGTAACGCTTTGGTAAACCTCCCCATCCCACATCCACGACCACTCCTCTATGATCTGAAAACACTACGTTTATAGTTTCTGTATCAGCAACCTGTAACCCGGGAGAAGCATAAATACGATCTAATCGTGCCGCATATCCTCTCCTCACATAAGTATGCTCCATGTTCCACCTCTCCCCCTCACTACATTCACTAAACACTACACAAATAACCCGCACATAAAAGAGAGAAGCTTACGACGACGTTTCGGTCCGACTTGGACCATTGACAAAGTCACACTAACAGAGGTGGAGCAGGACGGCTATATATAGGCAGGAAGAGGTGGAGGTAGTGGTAGTAGTAGTAGTAGTAGTAGTGTTGTGCATGTGTCATTTCATCCTGTCGGTATTATATACAATTCTTGTACTACTACTACTATTACTACTACTACCTCCACCTCTTCCTGCCTATATATATAGCCGTCCTGCTCCACCTCTGTTAGTGTGACTTTGTCAATGGTCCAAGTCGGACCGAAACGTCGTCGTAAGCTTCTCTCTTTTATGTGCGGGTTATTTGTGTATCGTTCCAGTCACGGTATTGTGCCTTTTTGTTATTTACATCCACTAAGCCTGCTCCCCCTAAAACATCCCGTAGGACCCCCAAAACACACCCTGCACCCCTCGGCTCCACATCTTTTCTACGTATCACACTATTCCAATCCCCTCCAAATAATGAATAAACAGGTAAACCCCGCATATGATAAATTAGTGTGTCCCGTACAAAATCCTCTTTAACACGTCTATTACTGTCCGCCGGCATGTATACACTCACAAAACACACACGTACTCCACCCCATGTCCCATCCACCCTCGCTACTCTCCCATCTCCCCCTACTTCCCAATGTAACAATTGGAAAGGACTGGTCTCAGCTATTAAAACAACAGCACCTTCCTTAAGCTTCCCAGTATACCCAGCATAAACTTTATATCCATCTACCAACAAATCCCTTCCATACCTAAAATTATGCTCTTGTAAAAATATTACTTGTATTCCAAGTCTCTTTAAAAAATCACTAAAGGTCTTACGCTTTACATCAGCCCTTAGGCCATTAACATTTAATGCTAGACACTTAAAAATGCTATCGGGGGCTTACCAATCGACCGATATCCTTGTGTTTCCTTACGTTTTTGCAGAACATTCTTTTCACAATGTCCTTTCTTTGCCTCACCTTTCCTCTGCCTCTTCCCCCCCCCACTGTTACTTTTTTGGCACATCCACTGAGAGTTTCTTACCAGTTCGTTGCGCTGGTGTGAGGACATTATCACTATCAGAAGCACCTGCCTCTCTCTCTTGCGTGATGATTCTACTATGTGCATTCCCTCATCTTCACATTCCACATTGTGGACTTCAACCACAACCTCACTAATCCTCTTTGATTGCATATCCCCATCACCCACATTACCCACCTCTTGAATTCCACCCTCACCTATAAGTTTCCCATCCGACACCATGCTTAGTGTCCCGTCCTCATTCTGATTATCCAAGAATTCTTGTATAATAGTGTCTATTGTAGCCGTAACTTGACTACCCAATTCCACTCGTCTCACCTCATCCTCCATACGCATATTCTCAATAACCTGAGAGACCTCCGGTAATGTTGCACATTCTTCCAGATTGTCCTCCACGATTTCACTCCATGTTCTATGATCTTGAAGATGCTTTCTCGTAGACTGCGTCGTCACCTCTCTCTCCTTCCCCACTTCTTTCCCCTCTCCATGTTTCTCAGGTGTCGATCGACGAGGACACATTACTGCCATATGATCAAAGGCTCCACACAGTCTACAGGTTCGTCTCTGCACCGCATATGTTACATATACCTGAGTTCTAAAGTCACTCAGTGTCACGTATGATGGTATAGATTTGCGCAAAGACATTTTGAGGGTAAAGGAGCCTTCACGCAGTCCAGCATACATACCATCAGACCACCTTCCAACTGATGCCTGATGTATAACACCATACTCATTGAATGTTGCTTTTATATCTTCTTCATCCGCTTCAAATGGGACATTCCGTAACTTTACCCAAGTATAATATTTGGATATGTCCCTCAGTCGTACTTCTAAACCAGGATTAACCTTCATACTCACGTCTTGGTGTTTTTCCACAATCTTGTCATATGTCGCAGCAGTCACGAATTTCACAAAGATCCTTGTAGCTCCATTTAAGGCAACACCATACAGATCGTCGTTGTTGATGCAGTAGGTATCTTGTAGTATGGCAGGCAGCATAACAGTAGCATTGGTTTGATAAACCGTTCCTTTCAACACCTCAATACACACAGTGTTGATTCTCCGCCTGGTAGCCTGCCCATTTTGTGAAAATCACTCATTGCTACCAACAGGTGCTAGCTCAACAGCCAATGTCCGTCCTCCACCAAGGTTGAGTGACGAATGCAGGAGCAAGGCGTAGCACAACCTCACGGCCCTAGAGCGATGAGGTCAATTAATAAGGGGGATTACCAATAGACTCCTGCCTGTCTTCAAGAAGGCCCTGGACAGGCACCTCCCTGACCAGCTGTGGGCTGTGATTCGTACGTCAGGTTGTGTGTAGCCAATAGTAACAGCCGGGTTGATCAGGCCCCGATCCACGATAAGGCCTGCTCACAGACATGACGCCGAGATCATTGACCCTCGAAACCCTCTGCAGGTATACTCCAGGCAATGTGACAAAGCTCATGGAGAGCTGAACGTTGCCACATATATCACATAGGTTGTTCTTGTGTTTTTTTACCTGATATAATTATGAATAATTTAAGGCGTAAAGTAGTGATTAAAGTGGTGATTAAAGTAGTGATTAAAGTAGTGATTAAAGTAGTGATTAAAGTAGTGATAAAAGTAGTGATTAAAGTAGTGATTAAAGTAGTGATTAAAGCAGTGATTAAAGTAGTGATTAAAGTAGTGATTAAAGTAGTGATTAAAGTAGTGATTAAAGTAGTGATTAAAGTAGTGATTAAAGTGGTGATTAAAGTGGTGATTAAAGATTAGATTTTTAGATTTTGCCACCGAAGTGGCTAGTTTATTGTGCACCCCATATCCATCCTGTGGACGGTAGCGCGAGAGCATATGGATACTTAAAAGGCCTAGGAACTAGGCCCCAAAGGGTTAACAGGAATACATATGGATTTATATCTACATAACTATAGTTCACTTATCTGTTACATGCAAATTTAGGAAATTTGCTTAGTATATCTGGTATCTTATTTTCATTAATAAGATATCTTGACATGTCACATAAGTTATTATACTGTCTGTCTCTGTATTCCTCAATAAGTGGACAATTAAGCACATAGTGTTCAAGAGAGTGACCATATGCCTGATCACATAATTTACATTTAGTTTGATCATCATCTGTGTCTCCCAAACTGCCAGAAGTACTTGTAACCAAGCCTAAGCCTGGCCACTACAACATCAGTCAGTCTGTTCACATTGCAAGTTGCTCCATAAACATACTTATCTACGTTCATGTTATCATAGTGGGTTATAGATCTACTCAGGCTTCTAACTGCATTCCTATAACAATCATTTTCATTATTTACTTTTCTCCTAATATTATTCCTAATGCTAGACACAGTTATACCAAAGTTATATTCTACGTTCTCCTTCTGGATACTCTTCTTGGCTAACATATCAACTTTATCATGAAGGAGTAATCCAATGTGTGATGGGATCCATAGCAATTGTACATTAATTCCTTTGTCCCTAATTTTTGAGTATCTATACCTGGCTTCCCCAATGAGCATGTTGTTGGAGTCATTATATGAGTCAAGAGCCTTCAATGATGACATAGAATCAGTAATGATGATAGAGTCAAGCTCAGTGTCATAGGTTAGCTTTAGCGCCATTAGGATTGCAAACAATTCAGTTTGCAGTGTAGACGCCCAGTTGTTAATTCTTATGCCTAACTCAACAAATTTATTATGGTTCTTAACTAGGGAGGTGGCAACAAGAGCAGATGCAGCCCTGCCAGAAGACTCCTGTTTAGATCCATCAGTGTATATAACTTGTGATAACTTATTACTACCAGCTAGGCGAAAAATTTCTTCTTGAGCAGTTGCTCTAACAAGAGATTTAAGGAAGGGATTACTAGCAATGAGCTTCTTGGGAGGGACTTGTAGGTATGTGATATTAAATGAACACATCTTCCATGGAGGGGTGAAATGCTCTTGTTGCCTACAGTGATACAATTCATGTAGGTTATAAAACTTAATGCAATTGCACGTTTTCACAATCCATTTAGATCTGTGTGTATTTACCTCTAGACACTTGGTAAGATTCACTGTGACAGTGTCTGGTTCGTTTCTCAACATTCTAATACCGAGTACAGTGTTAATTTCAACAATCCTATCACTGATACTAGAAATACCAAGCTTCTTCCTCATGTTAAGAACTTTTGTAGATCTGGGACAGCCAAGAATAATCCTGAGAGCTTCATTTTGCATTAACTCCAAGGGTCGGAGAGAACTTTCTCTAGCTAATATCAACATGGGAGCAGCATAATCAATTAAGGACCTAACATAGGCTATGTACATCATTCTCACGATTCTCACATTAGCACCATAGTTGGGATTGTAGCCAGCAACAGCTTTGAGAGCATTTAGCCTAGCTTTACATTTCTTGTTTAGTCGTGGTATAGTGGATTTGTTAAAGGGTACATCTACACCAAGATATCTGTAAGTTTTAACGTAGCTAATGATTTCACCCTGCAAATAGATGGGTGGGGGATGTCGTTTGCTTGTTAATATCTTTGTTTTAGAGGAAGATATTATGAGGCCTAGTCGATTACAAATTGCTTGAACTTCATTAAGAATGGTATTCATCTTCTTATGCCCTGTTGTATGGATCATGATATCATCAGCATAGCTTATAGCTATATGTTTAGGTGAGGCAGGTAGAGCATTTAGGAGAGCATTAATCAGAATATTAAATAGCATGGGACTATGAACTCCTCCCTGCGGTGTACCTAAAGACATTTCTTTAGAATCACTTCTGAAGCCTTGGTAAAGGACAGAGGATACTCTATTTGACAGGTATCATATTATCCAGCAGAGTAAGCTACCACCAATATTCATTTTGGCTAGTTCATGTAGTATAACGGTTCTGTTCGCAATATCAAATGCAGATTTTAGATCAAGAAAAGTGGTAAAACTAGTAGAGGTGTGTGCAGTGAGAAAGGTGGAAATACAGTTCTGCACACTTTTACCTTTCATGAACCCATAGAGGTAGGGGGAAAGTTGATGTCTGATTCTGTAGTACAGTCTGTTAAGCATCATTCTTTCAAAAGTTTTACAAAGACAACTAGTTAAGGAGATCGGCCTAAATGTATCAGGCTGATGGGGCTTAGGGATAGGCACAATGAGACTATTGGTCCAGGAAGTAGGAAGAACTCCTTCAATGTAACTGAGATTATACAGTGCCAACAAAGGGTTATCAGGCACGTGCCTTAGAGTTCTGAGAATATCATAGGTTATACCATCCTCTCCAGGAGCAGTTGATCGACCTTTGGTTAATGCATTATCTAATTCATACTCGGTAAAGAGGCAATCACTCTCATCAGTATTTTGGCTCATAAAATTAATCAGTTTCAACATTTCTTCAGAAGTACTCTCTAAATTTTTTCTAATATGAGATGGAAGGTTTTCATGCCTGGATGTTTTGGACCAGTCATTTATGAGGTCATTTGCTTTTTCAAGAGGAAAGGGATGAGCAACATTGCCAGTCTTTTTCCTGGTTATTTTATTTATACCTTTCCAAGCCAAACTCAAAGGGGTGGACCTATTTAATCCACTAACAAACTGTTCCCATTCCTGTTGCCTAAGTTCTTCCTTTCTATTCCTTGCATTTGTTAGTGCAGCTTGGAACGTTCTGAGCAGGTCTGGGGTTCTACATTCACGGTATGCTTTACCAATCCTCCTAGCTGCATGTGTTAGATTGCGCAGCTGTGGATCATTATAGTATTTACATTGATTTTTATTGTTATTTATAGTGGAGGGTCTTTGTTTCCTATTCCTGCCCACTTGATCTGTGAGAACACTCTCAATAGTGGTAATTAAATCATCATTAAATTTTTGTGTGCCAATGGGCTCGTAATTCTTATACCATTGATCCAAGTGGTTAATAAAGTTGTCTCTGTGTTCTGGTTTGAGAATAAGTTTCCTCCTTCCGTATTTAGCTCCTTGATTGCTGGAGATGCGATCGAGATTGACAGTTGTTAGTCTTGGGAAGTGATCAGATAGAAGATCATCAACTATGACAGAGTCGTGCATCGTATATGATGTATTAAATCCAAGACACAGATCTAGTATGCCACCATATATGTGAGTAGGCTCAGTAGTGCCCACAATTCGAACATTATCATGCTCATTTAGCAATCTCACTAGTTTAGTTCCATTGGTGTTTGTTACAGACCCACCAATATTCTTATGTCTGGCATTAAAATCTCCAAGAATGATGGTAGGTTCACTATTGATGCGATCTGGTAAAGCATCAGGTCGAAGCTGGTTCGCTGGGGCATAGAGATTAAAAATGTTTATGGAAAAATCGCCTGCATATACTTTGACACCATGATACTGCATGTTACTCGACTCTGCAAGGAAAGGAGTGAATGTGGCAAGTTCTTTCTGACATACATTACACAACAGTTGGTTGACCTTAGGTTATAAGCTGCATATCCAGGCAAGTTTGGTGGAGGTGCTCCATCTTTCAATCTACATTCCTGCAAACAGATGACATATAGTAATTAAAGTGGTGATTAAAGTAGTGATTAAAGTGGTGATTAAAGTAGTGATTAAAGTAGTGATTAAAGTAGTGATTAAAGTAGTGATTAAAGTAGTGATTAAAGTAGTGATTAAAGTAGTGGTTAAAGTAGTGATTAAAGTAGTGATTAAAGTAGTGGTTAAAGTGGTGATTAAAGTGGTGATTAAAGTAGTGATTAAAGTGGTGATTAAAGTAGTGATTAAAGTAGTGATTAAAGTAGTGATTAAAGTGGTGATTAAAGTGGTGATTAAAGTGGTGATTAAAGTAGTGATTAAAGTGGTGATTAAAGTAGTGATTAAAGTAGTGATTAAAGTAGTGATTAAAGTGGTGATTAAAGTAGTGATTAAAAAACATTCTGCTCTTGACTCTCGCCCAGGCAGGTCATAGCAGCTCTCCTTACTTACTCTGTCTCCCTACGATCCCCGTTGGGGAGGGGAACCTTTACCAGCGTTGTCATCGCCTTGACTAACACGATGAGCTACGCAAATCGTGTAAAGATCAAACCAAGAAATGGTACCGTTGATGATTCAATGAAGATTGCTCTTGCAACTGTTGTTCAGGGAGCACTGGAAGTAAAATTCAACACCATATTGTCACTGAAAGAAGCATTCATTGTTGTGTGTCACGATGATGCTGAAACAGAGAAGTTACTCACTATAGAAGCCATCACTACTCTTACTACTCAAGGGTTTACTGTTACGTCATCTCCTGCCCTCAGGGCAAGGAAATCAGTATTCCTAAAAAAACTGGACAAGATTCTGACGTCTCAAACACCTGCTGAACTCAAGTCATCCATCGAGACGCAAAATACTTGGGCTACTGTTGACAGAATTACAAAAATCCCAAATGCAACGTCCATGATCAAGGTCACCTTCACCGACGTGAACATGGCTGTCACTGCTCTGAACGAAGGTCTTGCTGTCTACTACTACTACTACATCAGTCCTACCTACATTGAAGCAGAGAGATATCAGTATATCCAACACTGCTGGAACTGTTATTCATACCATCACACCACCAAAGAATGTCCAGTAAAAGACAAGAAGTTCTGCACTACATGTGGTAGTGAGGGACACACCTTCAGTTCCTGCAACGCTGCTGCTCCAACACAACCAGCGTGCTTAAACTGCAAGAGTAATGATCACCATACACTGGCAGCAAAATGTCCTACAAGAAAGGATATTATGAAGAAAACACAAGATGCAGCAAAGAAAAAACCTACTAGCAACACTCCAACGTATGCAGCAATTGCAAAAATACAAGCAGACACTACAAAATTACTTCCAGCATCTACTCAGCCCGCCTCCACCACCACCACTACCATCACTCCTCCAACATGTGACATAACGAAGATTCACTACTGTCTACTATACGCTCATATGCAAAACATGGCTGTACCTGGATCGTTTAACTCTACCATCAACGAGTTATTTGCATTAAATAATCTGCCTTCATTTACATTTTCAGCATCTCCACCTTCTGAAGAAATTCTCAAATTCACCAAAAACTTAATCGCCAACTCTTCTGCAGAAGTTCTATCAACACCACCAACTAGTGACGTCAATCCAACAACGACCAATGAGAAGCCTTCACCGCCACCACTTCTCACTGAATCCAACCAATCAGAAGCCTTACCACCAGAAACATCTAATTCGTCTACTGAAGTTGAAAACGAAGCAACACCACCTTCCTCTACTCCACCACCGCCTTCTCTACTTAGCTCACGTCGATTACCTGGAACACCATGGGTTAAACACAAAGGACTCATATTCTACACCACGAGGCTGTACCCTGCAAGCATGACTCGCCTAGAACTCATCCAACATCTCCAAGACAACACTGTATCGTACCAAAGCGAAGACCATTCCCTACCTACAACCAGATCCTCCACCAATTCCAAACCAACGAATACTACTACAGCTCTCCCATAAGTGTGATACAACTCTCTCGAAAACAATTTACCGCACTGATAAACGGTTTAAGACCATAACCAACTCATCCTGCTTGCTGCCTTCTGACACTCCCAGCTCCTACCGCTGCCTTCGCCATCCTCTCCTAGTGAGCAAAGCAATGACATCAGTCAAGCCTCTCTATCTACGTCCCCAGTACTTTTGTACCACATGTCCCAAAGTGGTTGGGCCACTTGCCTTGATTCCTCCTCTTCCCCTCCTCCCCATCCTTTTCCAGTTATTTCCATCCTTCCATATTCTTCTTCCTTCCCATCTTACGACAGCTCTCGTCGCCCTCGATTCGATTCGATTCGAGTAGTGATTAAAGTAGTGATTAAAGTAGTGATTAAAGTGGTAATTAAAGTAGTGATTAAAGTGGTGATTAAAGTGGTGATTAAAGTAGTGATTAAAGTAGTGATTAAAGTAGTGATTAAAGTGGTGATTAAAGTAGTGATTAAAGTAGCGATTAAAGTGGTGATTAAAGTGGTGATTAAAGTAGTGATAAAAGTAGTGATTAAAGTGGTGATTAAAGTGGTGATTAAAGTAGTGATTAAAGTAGTGATTAAAGTAGTGATTAAAGTGGTGATTAAAGTAGTGATTAAAGTAGTGATTAAAGTAGTGATTAAAGTAGTGATTAAAGTGGTGATTAAAGTAGTGATTAAAGTGGTGATTAAAGTAGTGATTAAAGTGGTGATTAAAGTAGTGATTAAAGTAGTGATTAAAGTAGTGATTAAAGTAGTGATTAAAGTAGTGATTAAAGTGGTGATTAAAGTGGTGATTAAAGTGGTGATTGAAGTAGTGATTAAAATGGTGATTAAAGTAGTGATTAAAGTAGTGATTAAAGTAGTGATTAAAGTGGTGATTAAAGGGGTGATTAAAGTAGTGATTAAAGTGGTGATTAAAGTAGTGATTAAAGTAGTGATTAAAGTGGTGATTAAAGTGGTGATTAAAGTAGTGATTAAAGTAGTGATTAAAGTAGTGATTAAAGTGGTGATTAAAGTGGTGATTAAAGTAGTGATTAAAGTGGTGATTAAAGTAATGATTAAAGTAGTGATTAAAAGTAGTGATTAAAGTAGTGATTAAAGTAGTGATCAAAGTAGTGATTAAAGTAGTGATTAAAGTGGTGATTAAAGTGGTGATTAAAGTGGTGATTAAAGTAGTGATTAAAGTAGTGATTAAAGTGGTGATTAAAGTAGTGATTAAAGTAGTGATTAAAGTGGTGATTAAAGTGGTGATTAAAGTAGTGTTTAAAGTGGTGATTAAAGTAGTGATTAAAGTGGTGATTAAAGTAGTGATTAAAGTAGTGATTAAAGTAGTGATTAAAGTAGTGATTAAAGTAGTGATTAAACTAGTGGTTAAAGTAGTGATTAAAGTAGTGATTAAAGTAGTGGTTAAAGTGGTGACTAAAATGGCGATTAAAGTGGTGATTAAAGTAGTGATTAAAGTGGTGATTAAAGTAGTGATTAAAGTAGTGATTAAAGTGGTGATTAAAGTAGTGGTTAAAGTGGTGATTAAAGTAGTGATTAAAGTAGTGATTAAAGTAGTGATTAAAGCAATGATTAAAGTAGTGATTAAAGTGGTGATTAAAGTAGTGATTAAAGTAGTGATTAAAGTAGTGATTAAAGTAGTGATTAAAGCAATGATTAAAGTAGTGATTAAAGTGGTGATTAAAGTAGTGATTAAAGTAGTGATTAAAGTGGTGATTAAAGTAGTGATTAAAGTAGTGATTAAAGTAGTGATTAAAGCAGTGATTAAAGCAATGATTAAAGTAGTGATTAAAGTAGTGATTAAAGTAGTGATTAAAGTAGTGATTAAAGTAGTGATTAAACTAGCTAGTGGTTAAAGTAGTGATTAAAGTAGTGATTAAAGTCGTGATTAAAGTGGTGATTAAAGTGGTGATTAAAGTAGTGATTAAAGTGGTGATTAAAGTAGTGATTAAAGTAGTGATTAAAGTGGTGATTAAAGTAGTGATTAAAGTGGTGATTAAAGTAGTGATTAAAGCAATGATTAAAGTAGTGATTAAAGTAGTGATTGAAGTGGTGATTAAAGTAGTGATTAAAGTAGTGATTAAAGTAGTGATTAAAGTAGTGATTAAAGTGGTGATTAAAGTAGTGATTAAAGTAGTGATTAAAGTGGTGATTAAAGTAGTGATTAAAGTAGTGATTAAAGTAGTGATTAAAGTAGTGATTAAAGTGGTGATTAAAGTAGTGATTAAAGTGGTGATTAAACTAGTGATTAAAGTAGTGATTAAAGTTTTGATTAAAGTGGTGATTAAAGTAGTGATTAAAGTAGTGATTAAAGTAGTGATTAAAGTGGTGATTAAAGTTTTGATTAAAGAAGTGATTAAAGTGGTGATTAAAGTAGTGATTAAAGTAGTGATTAAAGTGGTGATTAAAGTAGTGATTAAAGTAGTGATTAAAGTGGTGATTAAAGTGGTGATTAAAGTAGTGATTAAAGTAGTGATTAAAGTGGTGATTAAAGTGGTGATTAAAGTAGTGATTAAAGTAGTGATTAAAGTGGTGATTAAAGTAGTGATTAAAGTAGTGATTAAAGTGGTGATTAAAGTAGTGATTAAAGTAGTGATTAAAGTGGTGATTAAAGTGGTGATTAAAGTGGTGATTAAAGTAGTGATTAAAGTAGTGATTAAAGTAGTGATTAAAGTAGTGATTAAAGTAGTGATTAAAGTGGTGATTAAAGTAGTGATTAAAGTAGTCATTAAAGTGGTGATTAAAGTGGTGATTAAAGTGGTGATTAAAGTGGTGATTAAAGTGGTGATTAAAGTAGTGATTAAAGTGGTGATTAAAGTAGTGATTAAAGTAGTGATTAAAGTAGTGATTAAAGTAGTGATTAAAGTGGTGATTAAAGTAGTGATTAAAGTAGTGATTAAAGTGGTGATTAAAGTGGTGATTAAAGTAGTGATTAAAGTGGTGATTAAAGTGGTGATTAAAGTGGTGATTAAAGTGGTGATTAAAGTGGTGATTAAAGTAGTGATTAAAGTAGTGATTAAAGTGGTGATTAAAGTGGTGATTAAAGTAGTGATTAAAGTGGTGATTAAAGTAGTGATTAAAGTAGTGACTAAGTGGTGATTAAAGTGGTGATTAAAGTGGTGATTAAAGTAGTGATTAAAGTGGTGATTAAAGTAGTGATTAAACTAGTGATTAAAGTGGTGATTAAAGTGTTGATTAAAGTAGTGATTAAAGTAGTGATTAAAGTAGTGATTAAAGTGGTGATTAAAGTTGCCTGGTAGTGCATATTCCCTGAGAGAGCTTCATTCAGAGTACATACCCTGATACACACTACACACTACAGAGTACATACCCTGATACACACTACACACTACAGAGCACATACCCTGATACACACTACACTACAGAGTACATACCCTGATACACACTACACTACAGAGTACATACCCTGATACACACTACACACTACAGAGTACATACCCTGATACACACTACACACTACAGAGTACATACCCTGATACACACTACACTACAGAGCACATACCCTGATACACACTACACACTACAGAGTACATACCCTGATACACACTACACACTACAGAGTACATACCCTGATACACACTACACACTACAGAGTACATACCCTGATACACACTACACTACAGAGCACATACCCTGATACACACTACACACTACAGAGTACATACCCTGATACACACTACACACTGCAGAGTACATACCCTGATACACACTACACACTACAGAGTACATACCCTGATACACACTACACACTGCAGAGTACATACCCTGATACACACTACACACTACAGAGTACATACCCTGATACACACTACACACTACAGAGTACATACCCTGATACACACTACACACTACAGAGTACATACCCTGATACACACTACACACTACAGAGTACATACCCTGATACACACTACACACTACAGAGTACATACCCTGATACACACTACACACTACAGAGCACATACCCTGATACACACTACACACTACAGAGTACATACCCTGATACACACTACACACTACAGAGCACATACCCTGATACACACTACACACTACAGAGCACATACCCTGATACACACTACACACTACAGAGCACATACCCTGATACACACTACACACTACAGAGTACATACCCTGATACACTACACACTACAGAGCACATACCCTGATACACTACACACTACAGAGTACATACCCTGATACACACTACACACTACAGAGTACATACCCTGATACACACTACACACTACAGAGTACATACCCTGATACACACTACACACTACAGAGTACATACCCTGATACACACTACACACTACAGAGTACATACCCTGATACACACTACACACTACAGAGTACATACCCTGATACACACTACACACTACAGAGTACATGCCCTGATACACACTACACACTACAGAGTACATACCCTGATACACTAAACACTACAGAGTACATACCCTGATACACTACACACTACAGAGTACATACCCTGATACACACTACACACTACAGAGCACATACCCTGATACACTACACACTACAGAGTACATACCCTGATACACAGTATACACTACAGAGTACATACCCTGATACACTACACACTACAGAGTACATACCCTGATACACACTACACACTACTGAGTACATACCCTGATACACACTACACACTACAGAGTACATACCCTGATACACACTACACACTACAGAGTACATACCCTGATACACACTACACACTACAGAGTACATACCCTGATACACAGTACACACTACAGAGTACATACCCTGATACACACTACACTCTACAGAGTACATACCCTGATACACACTACACACTACAGAGTACATACCCTGATACACACTACACACTGCAGAGTACATACCCTGATACACACTACACATTACAGAGTACATACCCTGATACACACTACACACTACAGAGTACATACCCTGATACACACTACACACTACAGAGTACATACCCTGATACACACTACACACAACAGAGTACATGCCCTGAGACAAACTAAACACAACAGACTACATACCCTGATACACACTACACATTACAGAGTACATACCCTGATACACACTACACACTACAGAGTACATACCCTGATACACACTACACACTACAGAGTACATACCCTGATACACACTACACACTACAGAGTACATACCCTGATACACACTACACACTACAGAGTACATACCCTGATACACACTACACACTACAGAGTACATACCCTGATACACACTACACATTACAGAGTACATACCCTGATACACACTACACACTACAGAGTACATACCCTGATACACACTACACACTACAGAGTACATACCCTGATACACACTACACACTACAGAGTACATACCCTGATACACACTACACACTACAGAGTACATACCCTGATTCACTACACACTACAGAGTACATACCCTGATACACACTACACACTGCAGAGTACATACCCTGATACACACTACACACTACAGAGTACATACCCTGATACACACTACACACTACAGAGTACATACCCTGATACACACTACACTACAGAGTACATACCCTGATACACACTACACACTACAGAGTACATACCCTGATACACACTACACACTACAGAGTACATACCCTGATACACACTACACACTACAGAGTACATACCCTGATACACACTACACACTACAGAGTACATACCCTGATACACACTACACTACAGAGTACATACCCTGATACACACTACACACTACAGAGTACATACCCTGATACACACTACACACTACAGAGTACATACCCTGATACACACTACACACTACAGAGTACATACCCTGATACACACTACACACTACAGAGTACATACCCTGATACACACTACACACTACAGAGTACATACCCTGATACACACTACACACTACAGAGTACATACCCTGATACACACTACACACTACAGAGTACATACCCTGATACACACTACACACTACAGAGTACATACCCTGATACACACTACACACTACAGAGTACATACCCTGATACACACTACACACTACAGAGTACATACCCTGATACACACTACACACTACAGAGTACATACCCTGATACACACTACACACTACACACTACAGAGCACATACCCTGATTCACTACACACTACAGAGTACATACCCTGATACACACTACACACTGCAGAGTACATACCCTGATACACACTACACACTGCAGAGTACCTACCCTGATACACACTACACACTACAGAGTACATACCCTGATACACACTGCACACTGCAGAGTACATACCCTGATACACACTACACACTACAGAGTACATACCCTGATACACACTACACACTGCAGAGTACATACCCAGATACACACTACACACTACAGAGTACATACCCTGATACACACTACACACTACAGAGTACATACCCTGATACACACTACACACTACAGAGTACATACCCTGATACACACTACACACTACAGAGTACATACCCTGATACACACTACACTACAGAGTACATACCCTGATACACACTACACACTACAGAGTACATACCCTGATACACACTACACACTACAGAGTACATACCCTGATACACACTACACTACAGAGTACATACCCTGATACACACTACACACTACAGAGTACATACCCTGATACACATTACACACTACAGAGTACATACCCTACAGATACACATACTACACTACAGAGTACATACCCTGATACACACTACACACTACAGAGTACATACCCTGATACACACTACACACTACAGAGTACATACCCTGATACACACTACACTACAGAGTACATACCCTGATACACACTACACACTACAGAGTACATACCCTGATACACACTACACTACAGAGTACATACCCTGATACACACTACACACTACAGAGTACATACCCTGATACACACTACACTACAGAGTACATACCCTGATACACACTACACACTACAGAGTACATACCCTGATACACACTACACTACAGAGTACATACCCTGATACACACTACACACTACAGAGTACATACCCTGATACACACTACACTACAGAGTACATACCCTGATACACACTACACACTACAGAGTACATACCCTGATACACACTACACTACAGAGTACATACCCTGATACACACTACACACTACAGAGCACATACCCTGATACACACTACACTACAGAGTACATACCCTGATACACACTACACACTACAGAGTACATACCCAGATACACACTACACTACAGAGTACATACCCTGATACACACTACACACTGCAGAGTACATACCCTGATACACACTACACACTACAGAGTACATACCCTGATACACACTACACACTGCAGAGTACATACCCTGATACACACTACACACTACAGAGTACATACCCTGATACACACTACACACTGCAGAGTACATACCCAGATACACACTACACACTACAGAGTACATACCCTGATACACACTACACACTACAGAGTACATACCCAGATACACACTACACACTACAGAGTACATACCCTGATACACACTACACACTACAGAGTACATACCCAGATACACACTACACTACAGAGTACATACCCTGATACACACTACACACTACAGAGTACATACCCAGATACACACTACACACTACAGAGTACATACCCAGATACACACTACACTACAGAGTACATACCCTGATACACACTACACACTACAGAGTACATACCCAGATACACACTACACACTACAGAGTACATACCCAGATACACACTACACTACAGAGTACATACCCTGATACACACTACACACTGCAGAGTACATACCCAGATACACACTACACACTACAGAGTACATACCCTGATACACACTACACACTACAGAGTACATACCCAGATACACACTACACTACAGAGTACATACCCTGATACACACTACACACTGCAGAGTACATACCCAGATACACACTACACACTACAGAGTACATACCCTGATACACACTATACACTACAGAGTACATACCCAGATACACACTACACTACAGAGTACATACCCTGATACACACTACACACTACAGAGTACATACCCAGATACACACTACAGAGTACATACCCAGATACACACTACACACTACAGAGTACATACCCAGATACACACTACACACTACAGAGTACATACCCTGATACACACTACACACTACAGAGTACATACCCTGATACACACTACACACTACAGAGTACATACCCTGATACACACTACACACTACAGAGTACATACCCAGATACACACTACACACTACAGAGTACATACCCAGATACACACTACACACTACAGATACATACACTACAGAGTACATACCATATACACACTACACTACAGAGTACATACCCTGATACACACTACACTACAGAGTACATACCCTGATACACACTACACTACAGAGTACATACCCTGATACACACTACACACTACAGAGTACATACCCTGATACACACTACACACTACAGAGTACATACCCTGATACACACTACACTACAGAGTACATACCCTGATACACACTACACTACAGAGTACATACCCTGATACACACTGCACTACAGAGTACATACCATGATACACACTGCACTACAGAGTACATACCATGATACACACTGCACTACAGAGTACATACCATGATACACACTGCACTACAGAGTACATACCATGATACACACTGCACTACAGAGTACATACCATGATACACACTGCACTACAGAGTACATACCATGATACACACTGCACTACAGAGTACATACCATGATACACACTGCACTACAGAGTACATACCATGATACACACTGCACTACAGAGTACATACCATGATACACACTGCACTACAGAGTACATACCATGATACACACTGCACTACAGAGTACATACCATGATACACACTGCACTACAGAGTACATACCATGATACACACTGCACTACAGAGTACATACCATGATACACACTGCACTACAGAGTACATACCATGATACACACTGCACTACAGAGTACATACCTTGATACACACTGCACTACAGAGTACATACCATGATACACACTGCACTACAGAGTACATACCATGATACACACTGCACTACAGAGTACATACCATGATACACACTGCACTACAGAGTACATACCATGATACACACTGCACTACAGAGTACATACCATGATACACTGCACTACAGAGTACATACTCTGATACACACTGCACTACAGAGTACATACCATGATACACACTGCACTACAGAGTACATACTATGATACACACTGCACTACAAAGTACATACCCTGATACACTACACTACAGAGCACATACCCTGATACACTACACTACAGAGCACATACCCTGATACACTACACTACAGAGCACATACCCTGATACACTACACTACAGAGCACATACCCTGATACACTACACTACAGAGCACATACTCTGATACACTGCACTACAGAGTACATACCATGATACACACTGCACTACAGAGTACATACCCTGATACACTGCACTACAGAGTACATACTCTGATACACACTGCACTACAGAGTACATACCCTGATACACTGCACTACAGAGCACATACTCTGATACACACTACACTACAGAGCACATACTCTGATACACACTACACTACAGAGCACATACCCTGATACACTACACTACAGAGCACATACCCTGATACACTACACTACAGAGCACATACCCTGATACACTACACTACAGAGCACATACTCTGATACACTACACTACAGAGCACATACCCTGATACACTACACTACAGAGCACATACCCTGATACACTACACTACAGAGCACATACCCTGATACACTACACTACAGAGCACATACCCTGATACACTACACTACAGCACATACCCTGATACACTACACTACATAGCACATACTCTGATACACACTACACTACAGAGCACATACTCTGATACACACTACACTACAGAGCACATACTCTGATACACTACACTACAGAGCACATACCCTGATACACTACACTACAGAGCACATACCCTGATACACTACACTACAGAGCACATACTCTGATACACTACACTACAGAGCACATACCCTGATACAGTACACTACAGAGCACATACTCTGATACACTACACTACAGAGCACATACCCTGATACACTACACTACAGAGTACATACCCTGATACACACTACACTACAGAGTACATACCCTGATACACACTACACTACAGAGCACATACCCTGATACACTACACTACAGAGCACATACTCTGATACACTACACTACAGAGCACATACCCTGATACACTACACTACAGAGCACATACCCTGATACACTACACTACAGAGCACATACCCTGATACACTACACTACAGAGCACATACTCTGATACACACTACACTACAGAGCACATACCCTGATACACTACACTACAGAGCACATACCCTGATACACTACACTACAGAGCACATACCCTGATACACTACACTACAGAGCACATACCCTGATACACACTACATTACAGAGCACATACCCTGATACACTACACTACAGAGCACATACCCTGATACACACTACACTACAGAGCACATACTCTGATACACTACACTACAGAGCACATACCCTGATACACTACACTACAGAGCACATACCCTGATACACTACACTACAGAGCACATACTCTGATACACTACACTACAGAGCACATACCCTGATACACTACACTACAGAGCACATACCCTGATACACTACACTACAGAGCACATACCCTGATACACTACACTACAGAGCACATAATCTGATACACACTACACTACAGAGCACATACCCTGATACACTACACTACAGAGCACATACCCTGATACACTACACTACAGAGCACATACCCTGATACACACTACACTACAGAGTACATACCCTGATACACACTACACTACAGAGCACATACCCTGATACACTACACTACAGAGCACATACCCTGATACACACTACACTACAGAGCACATACTCTGATACACACTACACTACAGAGCACATACTCTGATACACACTACACTACAGAGCACATACTCTGATACACACTACACTACAGAGCACATACTCTGATACACACTACACTACAGAGCACATACTCTGATACACACTACACTACAGAGCACATACTCTGATACACACTACACTACAGAGTACATACCCTGATACACGCTACACTAAAGCCAAGTGTTGATGCACAATTGGCGACGTCAGTTCCGTCGTAATAGCAGCTGCTAAATAATGTCACCTTATTAGAGTTGTGGTAAGATAAGATTTCGTTCGGATTTTTGACACAGGAGGGTTAGCCGCCCAGGATAACCCAAGAAAGTCAGTGCGTCATCGAGGACTTGTCCCCCCAGAATGCCACCCACACCAGTCGACTAACACCCAGGTACCTATTTGCTGCTAGGTGAACAGGATAATAGGTGTAAGGAAACGAGTCGAAATGTTTCCACCCGCCGGGAATCGAACCCGGGACCTCCGTGTGTGAAGCAGGAGCTTTAGCCACCAGGCCACCGAGTGGAGGGGAAAGCTAGTGGAAGGCCTCGGTCAGATGACCGAAAGCTCCAGTGGTGGCTCATCAATGACCAAGACCTGCGTCAGGAAGCGTGACGTAGTGTGAGCCCCAGCCTGCGTGACGGAGTGTGAGCCCCCAGTCTGTGTGACGGAGTGTGAGCCCCCAGCCTGTGTGACGGAGTGTGAGCCCCCAGCCTACGTGACGTAGTGCGAGCCCCCAGCCTGCGTGACGGAGTGTGAGCCCCGAGCCTGCGTGACGGAGTGTGAGCCCCCAGCCTGCGTGACGTAGTGTGAGCCCCCAGCCTGCGTGACGTAGTGTGAGCCCCCAGCCTGCGTGACGGAGTGTGAGCCCCCAGCCTGCGTGACGTAGTGTGAGCCCCCAGCCTGCGTGACGGAGTGTGAGCCCCCAGCCTGCGTGACGTAGTGTGAGCCCCCAGCCTGCGTGACGGAGTGTGAGCCCCGAGCCTGCGTGACGGAGTGTGAGCCCCGAGCCTGCGTGACGTAGTGTGAGCCCCCAGCCTGCGTGACGGAGTGTGAGCCCCGAGCCTGCGTGACGGAGTGTGAGCCCCGAGCCTGCGTGACGTAGTGTGAGCCCCCAGCCTGCGTGACGGAGTGTGAGCCCCCAGCCTGTGTGACGGAGTGTGAGCCCCCAGCCTGTGTGACGGAGTGTGAGCCCCCAGCCTGTGTGACGGAGTGTGAGCCCCCAGCCTGTGTGACGGAGTGTGAGCCCCCAGCCTGCGTGACGGAGTGTGAGCCCCCAGCCTGTGTGACGGAGTGTGAGCCCCCAGCCTGTGTGACGGAGTGTGAGCCCCCAGCCTGCGTGACGTAGTGTGAGCCCCCAGCCTGCGTGACGGAGTGTGACACAAGCTGTGTTCCCATCCCCCCACCCCACAGGTACTGTATAATCCCTACGGGTTTAGCGGTTGCCCATGACTACAACAACGTACGTCAGACAGCTGCAGCGTCACGGACATGAACAGTCCTTGACTTTCTCCATGACTCACGGACCAAAAATTGCCACTATATTCACAAGGAAAATGTAAACCCGTAGGGGGTCGTCCACTGCCTGAGGAATGGTAGGTTGTCAGGTTCGATCCATGGAAGGAGAGGGTAACTCTAATTCCTTGGATTCAAAGCCCTTCACCTGCAGCTGACCGACTCTTCTTGACCAGCTGACAGACACATCTTGACCAGCTGACGGACACCTCTTGACCAACTGACAGACACATCTTGACCAGCTGACAGACACATCTTGACCAGCTGACAGATACCTCTTGACCAGCTGACAGATACCTCTTGACCAGCTGACAGACACATCTTGACCAGCTGACGGACACCTCTTGACCAACTGACAGACACATCTTGACCAGCTGACAGACACCTCTTGACCAGCTGACAGACACATCTTGACCAGCTGACAGACACCTCTTGACCAGCTGACAGACACATCTTGACCAGCTGACAGACACCTCTTGACCAGCTGACAGACACCTCTTGACCAGCTGACAGACACCTCTTGACCAGCTGACAGACACCTCTTGACCAGCTGACAGACACATCTTGACCAGCTGACAGACACATCTTGACCAGCTGACAGACACATCTTGACCAGCTGACAGACACATCTTGACCAGCTGACAGACACCTCTTGACCAGCTGACAGACACCTCTTGACCAGCTGACAGACACCTCTTGACCAGCTGACAGACACCTCTTGACCAGCTGACAGACACATCTTGACCAGCTGACAGACACATCTTGACCAGCTGACAGACACATCTTGACCAGCTGACAGATACCTCTTGACCAGCTGACAGACACCTCTTGACCAGCTGATAGACACCTCTTGACCAGCTGACAGATACATCTTGACCAGCTGATAGACACCTCTTGACCAACTGACAGACACATCTTGACCAGCTGACAGACACATCTTGACCAGCTGACAAACACATCTTGACCAGCTTACAGACACCTCTTGACCAGCTGACAGACACCTCTTGACCAGCTGACAGACACATCTTGACCAGCTGACAGACACCTCTTGACCAGCTGACAGACATCTCTTGACCAGCTGATAGACACCTCTTGACCAGCTGACAGACACATCTTGACCAGCTGACAGACACCTCTTGACCAGCTGATAGACACCTCCTGACCAGCTGACAGACACATCTTGACCAGCTGACAGACACATCTTGACCAGCTGACAGACACATCTTGACCAGCTGACAGACACCTCTTGATCAGCTGACAGACACATCTTGACCAGCTGACAGGCACATCTTGACCAGCTAACAGACACCTCTTGACCAGCTGACAGACACATCTTGACCAGCTGACAGACACCTCTTGACCAGCTGACAGACACCTCTTGACCAGCTGACAGACACCTCTTGACCAGCTGATAGACACATCTTGACCAGCTGACAGACACATCTTGACCAGCTGACAGACACCTCTTGACCAGCTGATAGACACCTCTTGACCAGCTGACAGACACATCTTGACCAGCTGACAGACACCTCTTGACCAACTGACAGACACATCTTGACCAGCTGACGGACACCTCTTGACCAGCTGACAGACACATCTTGACCAGCTGACAGACACATCTTGACCAGCTGACAGACACATCTTGACCAGCTGACGGACACCTCTTGACCAGCTGACAGACACATCTTGACCAGCTGACAGACACCTCTTGACCAGCTGACAGACACCTCTTGACCAGCTGACAGACACCTCTTGACCAGCTGACAGACACATCTTGACCAGCTGACAGACACATCTTGACCAGCTGACAGACACATCTTGACCAGCTGACAGACACCTCTTTACCAACTGACAGACACATCTTGACCAGCTGACAGACACCTCTTGACCAGCTGACAGACACATCTTGACCAGCTGACAGACACATCTTGACCAGCTGACAGACACATCTTGACCAGCTGACAGACACATCTTGACCAGCTGACAGACACATCTTGACCAGCTGACAGACACCTCTTGACCAGCTGACAGACACCTCTTGACCAGCTGACAGACACATCTTGACCAGCTGACAGACACATCTTGACCAGCTGACAGACACATCTTGACCAGCTGACAGACACATCTTGACCAGCTGACAGACACATCTTGACCAGCTGACAGACACCTCTTGACCAGCTGATAGACACATCTTGACCAGCTGACAGACACATCTTGACCAGCTGACAGACACATCTTGACCAGCTGACAGACACATCTTGACCAGCTGACAGACACATCTTGACCAGCTGACAGACACATCTTGACCAGCTGACAGACACATCTTGACCAGCTGACAGACACCTCTTGACCAGCTGACAGACACATCTTGACCAGCTGACAGACACATCTTGACCAGCTGACAGACACATCTTGACCAGCTGACAGACACATCTTGACCAGCTGACAGACACATCTTGACCAGCTGACAGACACATCTTGACCAGCTGACAGACACCTCTTGACCAGCTGATAGACACATCTTGACCAGCTGACAGACACATCTTGACCAGCTGACAGACACATCTTGACCAGCTGACAGACACATCTTGACCAGCTGACAGACACATCTTGACCAGCTGACAGACACATCTTGACCAGCTGACAGACACATCTTGACCAGCTGACAGACACCTCTTGACCAGCTGACAGACACATCTTGACCAGCTGACAGACACATCTTGACCAGCTGACAGACACATCTTGACCAGCTGACAGACACATCTTGACCAGCTGACAGACACATCTTGACCAGCTGACAGACACATCTTGTTGATGGGTTTATCTTCTCAATACTTCCGAAATTTCTGTCTACGACTTCTACTATTAATAATAATAATAATAATAATAATAATAATAATAATAATAATAATAATAATAATAATAATAATAATAATATATACATTTATTATCCCTTGTTTGAAGTTTCTCGCAATCTTTATTCATATTACCTATTCTAAATTTCTTGTTCATTTTATCTACGATAACTAAGTTAGTCATACTACCTGCGATAGCTAGCATATTCAGTATTGTCAACGATGGCCAGGTTATCCATGTTAACTGATATGTTCACAGGTATTTGACGTAGCGGATTTTTTGACAGCGTCACGAGGCCGTCCTTACTTCTCGCCTTGATGACCTTCTGGTGCCTCAGCCTTGATGACCTTCTGGTGCCTCAGCCTTGATGACCTTCTGGTGCCTCAGCCTTGATGACCTTCTGGTGCCTCAGCCTTGATGACCTTCTGGTGCCTCAGCCTTGATGACCTTCTGGTGCCTCAGCCTTGATGACCTTCTGGTGCCTCAGCCTTGATGACCTTCTGGTGCCTCAGGCTTGATGACCTTCTGGTGCCTCAGCCTTGATGACCTTCTGGTGCCTCAGCCTTGATATGTGTTTTTAGATTTATCAGGGACTGGACACCTTTTGTAAACGCTGAGGGACTGAACACCTACAGTGACTGACGGACTGAACACCTAGAGTGACTGACGGACTGAATACCTATCAGTGACTGGGGGACTGAACACCTACAGTGACTGAGAAACTTATCAGTGACTGAGGGACTGAACACCTACAGCGACTGACGGACTGAACACCTACAGTGACTGAGGGACTGAACACCTACAGTGACTGAGGGACTGAACACCTACAGTGACTGACGGACTGAATACCTAGAGTGACTGAGGGACTGAATACCTACAGTGACTGAGGGACTGAACACCTACAGTGACTGAGGGACTGAACACCTACAGTGACTGATGGACTGAACACCTAGAGTGACTGAGGGACTGAATACCTATCAGTGACTGAGGGACTGAACACCTACAGTGACTGAGGGACTGAACACCTACAGTGACTGATGGACTGAACACCTAGAGTGACTGAGGGACTGAATACCTATCAGTGACTGAGGGACTGAACACCTACAGTGACTGAGGGACAGAACACCTACAGTGACTGAGGGACTGAACACCTACAGTGACTGAGGGACTGAACACCTACAGTGACTGAGGGACAGAACACCTACAGTGACTGAGGGACTGAACACCTACAGTGACTGAGGGACTGAACACCTACAGTGACTGAGGGACTGAACACCTACAGTGACTGAGGGACATAACACCTACAGTGACTGAGGGACTGAACACCTACAGTGACTGAGGGACAGAACACCTACAGTGACTGAGGGACAGAACACCTACAGTGACTGAGGGACAGAACACCTACAGTGACTGAGGGACTGAACACCTACAGTGACTGAGGGACTGAACACCTACAGTGACTGAGGGACACCTACAGTGACTGAGGGACTACAGACTGAGGGACACCTACAGTGTCTGAGTGACATTACACCTACAGTGACTGAGGGACTGAACACCTACAGTGACTGAGGGACTGAACACCTACAGTGACTGAGGGACTGAACACCTGCAGTGACTGAGGGACTGAACACCTACAGTGACTGAGGGACTGAACACCTACAGTGACTGAGGGACTGAACACCTACAGTGACTGAGGGACAGAACACCTACAGTGACTGAGGGACTGAACACCTACAGTGACTGAGGGACTGAACACCTATAGTGACTGAGGGACTGAACACCTACAGTGACTGAGGGACTGAACACCTACAGTGACTGAGGGACTGAACACCTACAGTGACTGAGGGACAGAACACCTACAGTGACTGAGGGACAGAACACCTACAGTGACTGAGGGACAGAACACCTACAGTGACTGAGGTGTCGTAAGGGTTCTTGAATGGAGATATCGTAGGATAAGGTAGACACACTTGTAGGATGGTAGGTGTATTGTCAGACTGAGATGAGAGATGGAGCCCGGTGCCAAGCCTGTTCACGCCTTGTAGGTCTGCCGCCGAGTGAGGACGGGACAGAGGGATCACTGCCCATGTGTATCCCTATGACGTCACACAAAGCCAAAGGCCTACGAGGGATCTCGTGTCTAAAGCACAGGGATGATACTAATATGCTATGCTATATAATACTGGGAATACAGGGATCAGCAACTATGCTGACAGCTCGGTCATGTTACGTATGTCGTCCCGACATACACTACTATACTATAGGCTGAACAGGCAGGCGGATCTGGGCTGATTCTATACAATAACAAATTCATATATAACTTAGAACTAATGGATGGTACAACATGATTTTGACGTAATGGGTGTTAACGTAATCATTACAAACTATAAGAACAAATCATTATACAATATGGATGGAATTGATCGATCGATCTGTATTCATGCACTCTACGGATTCTGAGGAAGAATAATTATATACAAAGAAGTGTTTAACAGAAAGGCAGATTCGGTGCACTCAAATCTAGACTGTTAATTCTCAGAATACGGAGGGAACGTGAACACGAAAATTTCCGACAAACTGATCAGCTAATAATAAACACACAGTTGACAATTTCATTCATCTCGGACATCTAATTATACAGACTATGTACATTTAAACCCAATTCTGCGAGGGTAAGGTTTACATATGCAGAATGGTTATCATCTCTGGGAGGATCGAATTCCTCTGCAATGGCTAACACATGCCTTGACTGAGAGAGAGCTGAACGAGTATTTACAAAAGATACAACTACAATCACTAGTGACTGTGGAATTACTAATTCATCTGCTAGGAGTACTCAACTCGACTATTCGATACAGTAATTCTTGGCTCATTACAAAGTCACTAATGGATGCTGGTGGCTTCACAGTAAGAATAAGATCTTCCTGGAGCAGGAATCGAATCACACCAGAACGCAAGGGATCGGTTCTTTGGGCATTTTTGACATCCTCGACAGTAAATGGAGGATCTGCAGTAACTACACTAACGTGTCGCGATAAAGCATCTGCGACTACATTCGACTTGCCAGGTAAATTTTCAAAAGTGGGATTGAACTCTTGGATAGTCAAGGTCCATCTGGCTAACCTTCCAGTAGGCTGTTTGTTCTGGAATAAAGGTATCAGTTCTTCCTTACTGGAGGAAAGAACAAACTCGGTGGAGTGGATGACTCCCCCCGGTTGAAAAAATTTAACGCTATAACACGCAATATGAGCAAGGGAGAATGAATCTACTATCTCAACTGCAAGCACAGGAGAAAAGAAATGAACACGGTGAACAATGCTGATATTCAATCTGAGTCGCACACAGTGACACGAGGTATCAGCTATAAAGAAACTACACTTACAAACGTTAACATGTGAAAGTTACTTGAGAAATAACTTCTTACAATGCACTGATTACTGTCAACTAGGATGGGATCACCATCTGGAACATTAGGAACAACAACAGACACTCTAGTGAGAACACTAGCTGTAACAGAGACGTCTTTCTGCAGACAGCATGTCACATCAAAAAGAGATGGCATTACTAGTTGCCAGTAATCGTTTTCTGACAAGGCATCCCCTGTGGAGAAACTACTACTCGAACTAGCAGTCATTGCAGGGATAGGCTGTGCACTCAAGGCAGTCTGAGTGTCCCCGGACACTTGAGGCAACGGAACACTATCCTGCAAGTCTGAAGGTATAGGTGGAACACAGACGGGAATGACAGAATTACTAGTGCCTGACCGCTCGGCTACGTTAATAAGTAATTCACGGATCTATAGGAACTTAATCTGAACTTCACATTTCGCAGCACTTTAACAAATCTCAGATACAAGCTGTGAGAACAAACACATTGCTCAAGGGCTAGATATTGTCTTTCAGTCAGTAAGGGAATGTTGGTACTGTGGACTGATTCATATTGACTTTGACTGGAATGATACACTAAGTGAACGTTCAAAAGTGACTGGGACATCTTCTCAGTGAAAATACTGAAGGGCATAAGTCAAGAAAAATGGAGAGAATGACACAGTAAGCTTAAATGGAAAAAATGCTTAACTATTCTGCATAAGTAATTAAAAATTGACAAGTTACACAGTAAGCAAAGAACTCACACAAGAAAAAAAATATGCAACTTAACAAACACTGAAAATCAAGAGAACTTGTACTTTGCTCAAATCTAATATGCTCAACTTTTACTTTAAATTGAATAAATGGCACAGTGAGTTGTCTTTACTTTCAATGCAACAAGGAAAATACACAATAAAATAATAAAATGGACTCAATAAACTTGTGCAAAAATTAAAACAACACACAATTCGCTGAAATAAAAATTAAAATGACAGACAGAATAAAATACTATGCACAGAACAGAGCATAAGAAACTGCACTGTAATAAACTGTATTGCACAACACTGCATAAAATTTTACTGCAAGAAAACTTTAATAGCAACACAATATTTGCACAAGAATTATTGCAAAATGAGTCAATGTGCAATAATAAAAATTATAACACACAAGAAAAGAAATATATCAAGGAATGAACACTTTAACTCTTAACTGCACTTAAACAACAAGCAAAAGAACAATTTACTTTAAAAGGAGAACTTAAAAATTGCACTAAGAGTGAATTTGTTCAATAAAATATGAAAAAAAATAATAGGTGCAAAAAAAACACACAACAAAAAGAAATATAACACTTACAGAGATGCAGAACACAAAACATCAACATAAACACAGTACTAGAATTTTCTTGCAATGAAACTTGATGTGTGAAAAATTTTGTAAATGTGAGCTCTTGCTGGGACTTAAAAAAATGGCACTATTGTCTGTGGAAATAAGACAAATTAAACACTGGCTGAATAAAGGAATATGAACACAAGAATGTTCAACACACAGGGAACAAAAATAGAATTACACAAATGCTGGGAAGAAAAAAAATAACAGACAACACTGAGTTGTGATGCAGAATATGAGGTGAAAAATTACTGAATTAATTCACTGGAATTCTGAAGTTTAAACACAAGTTCTATATTGCTCATATGTTGCACACACAACAAAGGAAAAACACTCAGTACTTACTTCAAGTGTATAAAAAGATACACAACACAACAGATATAAAATAATGCACGAAAATTAACACTGAATTAAGGAGATTAAAAGAAATGAATGCAATCAGTACATGATAAACACTGAGTCTGATCAAGAGTCACTGAATGTCACTAAGAGAAAAATTCACTGGGAACACAAAAGAAATGTCTCAACACTCGCAAATGTCTCTAAAAAAAAATATTATAGCTGTAACACTTGAAAAAAATGAGATTGATGGATTGTTTATATCGTCTTGCTGCTGTCCTCTGCACAGATGATCGTAGAATTGCGCTTAAATCGGCGAGAGACAACACACAGGAGGCTTTTAAAGATGGCGCGCCACTCTCTAGCTCTTGACCCCCTATGTGGTCCTTAAAATATGGTGCTACAACCCTTAGCAGTGCACCAAAACACTGATGAGGTAGGTGAGTTGTAATGGCCGACTGTAGTTGGGTTTGTGGGTAATGGCTGAGCGAGGCGTCTGAGACCGGCAATGGTGTGACACACGTGATCGTGAGTGGCTGGGCTTATGGGTTGAACGTCGTAAGCCTCACTGAGAAAACCCACACTGCCGCGAAGATAATTCTAAGCCGGCTGGCTTAGAAGAAACCCACGAAATACTACAACACCACAAGGATGACAAGGAGCACTCAGAATGCTTGGAACTTGAATCACAAGCGATGAAGACTACTCAAGTGGCTTGCTCGAGTACTGGGGTAAGACACCTGGGTTAGTTGCTAGCTGGCTTATCTTAACCCTTCACACAGAATAGCTTGATAACTTCACACGATGAGCACAGCAGTGGTGGAAGCTGGCTTGGCAGGCAAAATAATTGGATGGAGTAGGCTAGGCTGGACTGGACTCGGTTGTTCTGACTCCCCCACCACAGACTGGAAACTGGCTTATTTTGCAAACTCGGGTCAACCCCTCGGGAGTAATGCAAAAGCAGATAACCACTAATACAAAGAGACTGACCAGTGAATAATGTAGAAGCTGGTAGAGTAGCTGGCTTGAGGTAGCTGGATGGGGTGAACCTCGGTAGGCCTACTGGTAACATGAAATGGCCGTCTTGCTGGTCGACAACTTTATCTCCAGAAATCGCTGTAATCGTCAGAATTACAGGCCCTCCGCTGGCACCATTTATCGTAAGGGTTCTTGAATGGAGATATCGTAGGATAAGGTAGACACACTTGTAGGATGGTAGGTGTATTGTCAGACTGAGATGAGAGATGGAGCCCGGTGCCAAGCCTGTTCACGCCTTGTAGGTCTGCCGCCGAGTGAGGACGGGACAGAGGGATCACTGCCCATGTGTATCCCTATGACGTCACACAAAGCCAAAGGCCTACGAGGGATCTCGTGTCTAAAGCACAGGGATGATACTAATATGCTATGCTATATAATACTGGGAATACAGGGATCAGCAACTATGCTGACAGAGGGACAGAACACCTACAGTGACTGAGGGACTGAACACCTACAGTGACTGAGGGACAGAACACCTACAGTGACTGAGGGACTGAACACCTACAGTGACTGAGGGACTGAACACCTACAGTGACTGAGGGACTGAACACCTACAGTGACTGAGGGACAGAACACCTACAGTGACTGAGGGACTTAACACCTACAGTGACTGAGGGACAGAACACCTACAGTGACTGAGGGACTGAACACCTACAGTGACTGAGGGACTGAACACCTACAGTGACTGAGGGACAGAACACCTACAGTGACTGAGGGACAGAACACCTACAGTGACTGAGGGACTGAACACCTACAGTGACTGAGGGACAGAACAACTACAGTGACTGAGGGACTGAACACCTACAGTGACTGAGGGACTGAACACCTACAGTGACTGAGGGACTGAACACCTAGAGTGACTGAGGGACAGAACACCTACAGTGACTGAGGGACAGAACACCTACAGTGACTGAGGGACTGAACACCTACAGTGACTGAGGGACAGAACACCTACAGTGACTGAGGGACTGAACACCTACAGTGACTGAGGGACTGAACACCTACAGTGACTGAGGGACAGAACACCTACAGTGACTGAGGGACTGAACACCTACAGTGACTGAGGGACTGAACACCTACAGTGACTGAGGGACAGAACACCTACAGTGACTGAGGGACAGAACACCTACAGTGACTGAGGGACAGAACACCTACAGTGACTGAGGGACTGAACACCTACAGTGACTGAGGGACTGAACACCTACAGTGACTGAGGGACTGAACACCTACAGTGACTGAGGGACTGAACACCTACAGTGACTGAGGGACTGAACACCTACAGTGACTGAGGGACTGACTGAACACACTACAGTGACTGAGGGACTGAACACCTACAGTGACTGAGGGACTGAACACCTACAGTGACTGAGGGACTGAACACCTCCAGTGACTGAGGGACTGAACACCTACAGTGACTGAGGGACAGAACACCTACAGTGACTGAGGGACTGAACACCTACAGTGACTGAGGGACTGAACACCTACAGTGACTGAGGGACTGAACACCTCAAAATTATCCCTCCACTTCTACTGTCTCAAGTGTAAAATCTCAGTAATGGACTGAGAAAGCTACTGGTGGGAGAACTTGGAGCCACATGGGGGCCAGGATACATGGAGGGCTAAGATGATGGAGGCGGTACTGGAAAACTTCATGTACCAACACGTAAGGGACACTACAAGAGAGAGAGGAGAGGATGAACCAGCAAGACTGGACTTAGTATTCACCTTGAGCAAGTCAAGGTACCCAGGTGTGGCCCGTGCGGGTTATTCATTAACTTGTCAATATTATACACAGTTAATGCTTATTATAGGCCGAGTACATGACAAAATTTCCCACTTTCATTTTAAGAAATCTGGATATTGGCTTCCGTGCAATAACCTGTGAATGCTTCTTCTTATTGGCTTCAAACTTTCAACATTGTAGCTTAGCGGAAGGTTCAAATTTTTCTTGGAGTGCGTACGTTCAAATTATCCCCATTTATTTAAATCAGATAAAATGAAATATTTTTCCTGGATTAACGATAATTTAAATAGAATATTGATATAAAAAACAAACCAGAAAAGCTACGTAGACTTTAACTTTTTATGGCGTTTTTAATATTCACAAATTTATAAATTCCCTCGTCGTAAATTAATAAAAAGTCTTTACTAAAATACCTGGAGTATATCTGGAGGGGGTTTTGGGGTCAACGCCCCCGCGGTCCGATTTGAGACGAGGCCTCGTGGTGGATCAGGGTCTGATCAACCAGGCTGTTACTGTTGTCCGCACGTAAACCAACGTAAGAACCACAGCCTGGGTGATCAGGTACTGACTTTAGGTGCCTGTCCAGTGCCTTCTTGTAGACAGCCAGGGGTCTGTTGGTAATCCTTCTGATGTATGCTGGGAGCAGTTGAACAGTCTTGGGCCCCGGACACTTATTATGTTGTCTCTCAGTGTACTCGTGGCACTCCTGCTTTTCATCAGGGCAATGTTGCATCTCCTGCAGAGTCTTTTGCTTTCATAGGGAGTGTTTTTCATGTGCAAGTTTGGTACTAATCCCTCTAGAATTTTCAAAGTGTATATTATCATGTATCTTTCTCGCCTGCGTTCCAGGGAATATAAATTAAGGGACTTCAACCCTTCCCAGTAATTTAGGTGCTTTATCGTACTTATGTGTGCAATGAAAGTTCATTGTACATTCTCCAGGTCAGCAATTTAGCCTGCCTTGAAGGGGGCAGCAGTACTCCAGCCTAGAGAGAACAAGCAATTTAAAGAGAATTATCATGGGCTTGGCGTCCCTAGTTTTGAAGGTAGATACATTGTTGTGGTCTATGAAGGTGAGATCTTCCGGCATTATCACTCCCAGGTCCTTCACATTACTTTTTCGCTCTTATGTGTGGTTAGAATTTGTTGTATACACTGATACAGTTTTAATTTCCTCAAGTTTTCCATATCTGAGTAGTTGAAATTTCTCTTCATTGAACTTCATATTGTTTTGAGTGACCCAATTGAAGATTTGGTTGATGTCCGCTTGGAGTCTCGCAGTGTCTTCGATGGAGGTCTCTGTCATGTCAATTCGGGTGTCATCTGCAAAGGAAGACACAGAGCTATGGCTTACATCTCTATGTCAGATATGAGGATAAAGAATAGGATGGGAGCGAGTACTGTGCCTTGTGGAACAGAGTTTTTCACTGTAGCTGCCTCAGACTTTACCCTGTTTACTATTACTCTTTGTGTTCTGTTTGCTAGGAAGTTTTGGTCCTGCACAGTTACCTCTGTTTTGCCCCTGCTCAGAATATTGCTGCATCAATATTTTCAGTGTTTGACCGCGATGAGTTCCAGTCCCTGGCCCTCTTGATATTGCTGAGCTTCAACCTCTCATGAAATGTTTCAAAATATACGACTACGATGGAGAGCGAAATTCACATTTTTGTCGGTGCAGATTTGGCCATTTTATGAGTAAAATAGTGTGTAAAATTCTTTACTCCCGTTAAACCACGTAAAATAAACTGTCAGATTACCTCTTGTGAATGAGCACATATTGAACGTGTGATGCATCTCAGGGCCACGATGGTACCTGGTAAGTTTAGTTTACAACAACAACTTAGCAGGGCGGCGCCTGGACGAGACAAGCAAGCAGGGGTAGACCTCTTCATCTATGTATACCTTCAATAATATTTACGCTATGAACAGTGTAATAAAGAGAATTAGACTGGAAATGGTACAAATGAGAGCCACTCAGAGCAACAGTGGTAACGACCAGTGGTAGTGGAAGTGAGCTTTCACATGATTGACTGGCTGACCTAACAATCAGTGGGACCTCCCTAAACTGTTACACTCTGAATTGCCAGTTCACTGGTCGAGAGGGCGTGCCAAATGGGTGTAGGACGAACGTCGAATAAACTATAACACATTCGACTCGCACCACCTCGCTCTTTCTCCCTTAATAAATAATTTAAATAGAGCGTAGAAACAGTTTTTAACAATTATAAATCAATATGTGGAACGGTGTTAAACATCAAGAAAGAAACAGATAACCACAAAACTAAGATGGAATAATTAACTGAGACAGATACAAAATAACCCGCACATAAAAGCTACGATTCGGTCTTGGACAGATACATGGGTCGGACCGAAACGTCGTCGTAAGCTTCTGTCTTTTATGTGCGGGTTATTTGTGTATCGTTCCAGTCACGGTATTGTGCCTTTTTGTTATTTATTCGTCTACAGATACCTTAGAGCTAGATGTGGTCTGTGTACGTCCTCATTCGTGATGAATGGTTTTGAAAACGGGCAAGTTGAAGATTGAGACACTTATGCAACATATGGGAATCTTTACTGAGGAAACGTTTCGCCACACAGTGGCTTCATCAGTGCAATACAAAGCAGAAGGTGTAAGGAGAGGAAAAGTTTGAGGTAATCAGTCCCTCAGCCTGGAGTCCATGTGCTCAGTCCATTAATCTTGCAAAATGGCACATTCTACAAGATTAATGTCCTCATTCACCATTTTTGTTGAAGAAAATTAGATATTAACTTCCATATGATGACTCGTGAGTGCCTTCCATGATATTAACTGCATGATCAACTTAGGCCGCACTCTGCACTGCTCCAGTCGCACTACCTAATCAGCTGCTTACTATAATGTATGTCAGTATCAACTTTTCTGTATCATCTGTAAACCATTCTTTATAAAGTTTGTAAGGATACCTTTCTCGGATAGCGTAGCTGCCGAAATATATCGTGTTTGTATGGTATTTGCACTAGTAACTTATGCCACACTCTGTACCTTGCTTGAATCATTGAGGGTCAGGATGCTGGGGTAGCGGGATGCCAAGGACATCTTTCTCTGAGAGAACATCTTGTGTTGAAATTTTTGTTCAAATGTGTGTGTGTGTGTGTGTCTGTGTACTCACCTAGTTGAGGTTGCGGGGGTCGAGTCCGAGCTCCTGGCCCCGCCTCTTCACTGATCGCTACTAGGTCACTCTCCCTGAGCCGTGAGCTTTATCATACCTCTGTGTGTGTGTGTGTGTGTGTGTGTGTGTGTACTCACCTAATTGTACTCATCTAATTGTGGTTGCAGGGATCGAGACTCAGCTCCTGGCCCCGCCTCTTCATTGACCGCTACTGGGTCCCATTACTGATCGTTCTCACTGACTGTGTGTGTGTGTGTGTGTGTGTACTCACCTAATTGTGGTTGCAGGGGTCGAGACTCAGCTCCTGGCTCCGCCTCTTCACTGATCGCTACGCTACTATACCTCGTCTTAAAGTCATGGTTCTGCTCCAGTACTCACTTGAGCCGTGAGCTTTATAATACCTGTGCTTAAAGCTATGTATGGATCCTGCCTCCACTACATCGCTTCCCAAACTATTCCACTTCCTGACTACTCTGTGGCTGAAGAAATACTTCCTAACATCCCTGTGTGTGTGTGTGTGTGTGTGTGTGTGTGTGTGTGTGTGTGTGTGTGTGTGTGTGTGTGTGTGTGTGTGTGTGTGTGTGTGTGTGTGTGTGTGTGTGTGTGTGTGTATGTGTGTGTGTGTGTGTGTGTGTGTGTGTGTGTGTGCATGTGAAGACTGGAATCACGTGTGGGTATGAGAATTTCGTAGCGTTGGAGAAGAGGATGAAGGAGAGTGTTCCTTCAGTATCATGTGACCGCACTCGACCTTCCTCAGGAGCTGAGGTTTGCCTCACACATACACACAAAAGCCTATCCAATTACCTAATGTAATTAACATGTGGCGCACCTTGATCGTTCTCACTTACTGTTTTGTTACCACTTTCATACATGCAAGTTTCTTCTTGGGTTATTCGATGTTAAATCTATAAAATACACCATACAATGAGAGCACCTTCGTGCTCTCATTTTATGAAATCTAATTGAGAACCTACTCTTATTTTCTCAGTTGATACGTTTAAAAAAAATAATAAAATTGATTGAATAATACGCACACACATTTATTTATAAGAATAATGAGGCACCGGAAGGTGAACCCTTCTGGGAATACCTGCTTGTAACCCGACCAAGATTCATTTGTTCATATTTGTGCCCAGAATGCAGCAGGCATTTCCTCTCGAAAAGTTCTTGTTCTTAGACTCTTTGTTTTCTTAATAAACCATCTGCCAGACTCATTCAGGAAGTAGACAACACGTTTTCTTCAGACGTTCGCTCTCAGGGACTACGCAGTGACGATTTGAGTGGCTTTTGCATTTGAATATATTGGAGATTCGTGTTGCTAGGAGAAGCATCACCTTAAGATACTACATATATAATATGTTGGAAGCTTCAGCCATAGAAAAAGTGGAAGTGGAGTATAATGTGACATTTCATAGATTGATCGCTAGGCCTTCAGCACAGCGTTGTGGCCTCATCCTAGTGATCGACGGCTCTGCACAGTGGAGGCACCGTGACGTGTGCTGGGCTACGAGATGTTACTAAGATTCTCTTAACATCGATGACATGATCGTGTCTTGCATTTGTGCCTATGATCTGCAGAAGCTATACTGATATGCCAGTGTATTGCTAGTTACACCTGTACTGAGCGACTCAGGGAGGCGGAGTGAAAGGCTACATTAGTTAGCCTAAGGGGTGAGATGTGAGAAGTGCCCAGAGAAGAACTCGGGACGACAGTAGGAAATTCCCAACATAAAAAACTCTAGCGGTCAAGGGAGGCTTTCTTCCTGGACGCGTTATCAAGCTGCATTCATCAATGTGGAACCATCGTAGTGGAGTTATTTAAATCACAGAACGGATGGGGATTGAACCAGAGGCAAGAGAACCCTGAAACTCACCTGCCAAGGGTTCAACCCACACCCGTTCTGTGATTTGTTTGCAATATTGTTATTACGATTTCTTCAGGCACGAGCTATTTAATTAAGTCTGAGCATGTGCTTGGTGGATAGAGTCTTCTGCTCACACAGTAAGGGTCCGGGACAGATCCCCGACACGGGTGAAAGGTTGGGCACGTTTCCTTACACCTGCTGCCCTTATTCACCGAGCAGTAAGTAAGTAGGTACCTGCGTGTTAGTAGACTGTGATGGGTCGCATCCTGGGGGACGAAATTAACGTAAGTTGCCTGATTAGATTATTATTATTATTATTATTATTATTATTATTATTATTATTATTATTATTATTATTATTATTATTATTATTATTATTATTATTATTATTTTTATTATTATTATTATTATTATTATTATTATTATTATTATTATTATTTTAATCTTTATCATTATTATTATTACTTATTATTTATCATTATTATTATTATTTATTACTATTACCACGGGGAAATGCTGATTCTGGGAAACGGGAGGCAATCAAGTCTGATCCAAGGAAATGGAGGACACCCCAGTACCTTGGATCAAAAGCCTCTTCCGCCAGTCTCAATAGCAAAAGATTAGAAAAGTACGAGGTTTTTTGGCCAGACTTTATTGAACAGGTCACTACATCCACTAGGACTGGTCCGGGAGCGGGCAGCGGGGGCGCTGACCTCCCCGGAACATACTCCAAGTTGATTATCTGAATCTGACGAATCAACTGCCAGATTTACTAGCCAGATGCAACAGCCTGGTCAGTAACCTTCAGATACTGGCTTCCAAGAGCATTCTCAAGCAGTTTAGTCTGCAGGAGGCCTGGTCACAGACCGGGCCGCGGGGGCGTTGACCCCCGGAACTCTCTCCAGGTAAACTCCAGGCAAAACTCCTAGTTGCTGACTTCCGGATAGCATTATCTACAGCCTCCAGGTGCTTGCCCCCTAGCAGCCTGCTGAAATAGCCTCAGCTGCAACTTCAAGCAACTCTTCCCCAACTGTTGCTCAACAAGTGTCTTTTTTCCAAACTAACTGGTAAACACTGGTGGCTGCTGAGGCGGCCAAGTTCTGGGAACTGCTACTCCCTCTCACCTTGGTTGTTTTTCTGACCAACTTGTATATACTGGTTGAGACGACTTTGTGTGTATTTCCCAGTCTTGTCACTACAGACGATACGTATACCAGGAAATTTTTTATTTTCATTGCGTTTCTTCACCTGTGTTGCGCTTCACTTGTCGTCTGTGTCTGGCGTACTCGCGTGTTTAGTTTAATATGTTTATTATGCACACCATACCCATCCTGTGGGCGGTAGTCAAAAGATTACAGAGGTACATAATTGGTCCAGGGACTGGACTCCAAAGTTTAGATAGCTGAGCAAGTTACAGAGGTAATGAACTCACAATTTACAAAGGTAATGAACTCACAATTTACAAAGGTAATGAACTCCAGGTAGGTCTGGTCACAATCATGACAAGTTACAAAGGTATTTACAGATTACAGAGGTACGTAATGGATCCAGGGACTGGGCCCCAAAGTTTTGATAGCTGAACTAGGTACAAGGTAATGATCTCACAAGTTACAAAGGTAATGAACTCACAAGTTACAAAGGTAATGAATACTGTAAGAATGGTTACTTACGTTTATACATGGCTACAATCATGAACAAATTATAGAGTAATAAGCAATTTGGCGCCTATATAACTGAAAAAAAAAATGATAATTGGAAAACAAAGGCGTAATTAAGATGATTGCTTCTATTCTTACTCAGCGATAGATATTAAAAAAAATTATATTACGTCCGCTGAGGAACGTACAGATAGTCGTCGACTTACGACCTATTCAACTTACGACCATCCGCAAAGGTAATGAACTCACAATTTACAAAGGTAATGAACTCACAATTTACAAAGGTAATGAACTCACAATTTACAAAATAAATTGTGAGTTCATTACCTCTGTAACTTGCTCAGCTATCAAAACTTTGGAGTCCAGTCCCTGGACCAATTATGTACCTCTGTAATCTTTTGACTACCGCCCACAGGATGGGTATGTGGTGCATAATAAACATATTAAACTAAAAAGACCATCCGCACTTACGTCCATAAATATTTGTAGGCCTGGCAGCACAAATGAGGCCGTACGACAGGGATTCTGTACTTCATTTCAGTTTTGATTTTATATTTTAACTGTAATTTTAAACCAGATGTAATGTGCAAGTGTTTGAGTTAAACCTATTTTAAGATAAAGAAAAAATCAAAGATAATATGAACATTGTACAATACGTAATTACAATACTTATCCGACTTACGACCGCTCGGTCAGAACTATCTGTATATATTTTATCTTACAAAAGATTTAATTCAAACACGTATACATTACATTTGGTTTAAAATTACAATATACATACACGCATACGTACATACATAGAAAAGAGTAAGGTGATGAGGGTATAAGAACATAAGAACATAAGAACGAAGGAACACTGCGGAAGGCCTACTGGCCCATGCGAGGCAGGTCCAAGTCTCCTACCGGCTTAAGCCAATGCACCCAACCTAGTCAGGTCAGGTCACATTGACTTAAGGGAGGAACACGGCAACCGACCTGGTAGCACAAGCTAATCAGGTCCAACTCACACCCACCCACATCCACTCATGTATTTATCCAACCTATTTTTAAAGCTACACAACGTTCTGGCCTCTATAACTGTACTCGGGAGTTTGTTCCATTCATCCACAACTCTATTACCAAACCAGTACTTTCCTATATCCTTCCTGAATCTGAATTTTTCTAACTTAAAACCATTGCTACGAGTCCTGTCTAGGCTAGATATTTTCAGCACACTATTTACATCCCCTTTATTTACTCCTGTCTTCCATTTATTCACCTCAATCATATCCCCCCTAATTCTACGTCTTTCTAGAGAGTGAAGATTCAGGGCCCTCAGTCTATCCTCATAAGGAAGGTTTCTGATACATGGGATCAACTTTGTCATCCTCCTTTGTACATTTTCCAGAGCATTTATATCCATTCTGTAATACGGTGACCAAAACTGTGCAGCATAATCTAAATGAGGCCTAACCAAGGATGTATCGAGTTGAAGAACAACCTGAGGACTTCTATTATTTATGCTTCTTGATATAAAGCCAAGGATTCTATTAGCTTTATTGCGAACACTTATGCACTGTTGTCTTGATTTCAGATTACTGCTAACCAGGACTCCTAAATCTTTTTCGCAATCCGTAATATTAAGATCTACATTATTTAGTTTATATGTGGCATGGTTATTGTCCTGTCCAACATTTAGAACTTTGCATTTGTCTATATTAAACTGCATCTGCCACTTCTCCGACCACTGCATCAGTCTATTCAAATCTTCCTGGAGTGCTCTAATGTCCTCGTCAGAATGAATTCGACGGCCTATTTTGGTGTCATCGGCAAACTTGCTGATGTCGCTCTTTATGCCCTCATCTATGTCGTTTATGTAGATTGTGAACAGCAGGGGGCCCAACACTGACCCCTGTGGAACACCGCTCGTGACGCTTCCCCACTCTGATTTCTCCCCATTTATGCAAACTCTCTGCTGCCTATTTGTCAACCATGCCTCTATCCAGGAAAAATTTCTCCTCCTATTCCATGTGCCTTAATTTTCCTCAATAGTCTCTGATGTGGGACCCTGTCAAAAGCCTTACTGAAGTCCATGTACACAATATCATATTCATTACCATGATCTACCTCCTCAAATACCTTAGTGAAAAAAGTTAACAAATTCGTAAGGCAGGAACGCCCCTTTGTAAAACCATGCTGAGATTCGTTGATTAATTTATGCTTTTCAAGGTGGCTACGAACTGTCTCGGCAATTATTGATTCCATAAATTTTCCCACTATGGAGGTTAGGCTTATTGGTCTATAGTTTGAAGCTAAGGACCTGTCACCTGCTTTGAAAATAGGTATCACATTTGCCATTTTCCACTTATCTGGCACCATGCCAGTTTGTAGTGATATGTTGAAAAGATTAGCCAAAGGTTTGCTAAGCTCCTCTTTACATTCCTTTAGAACCCTTGCATACAGTTTATCAGGGCCTGGGGATTTGTTAGGTTTTAATTTATCTATTTGCCTAAGGACCATGTCACTTGTGACCCTAATCGTGCACAGTTTATTATCGTCCTGTTCCACATAATTTATCATTTCTGGAATATCGCTGGTATCCTCCTGTGTAAAAACTGAGAGGAAGTATGTGTTAAAACTTCTACACATTTCCTTATCACTGTCAGTGAGCTGACCCGAGGAACTTTTGAGTGGACCTATCTTGTCCCTGATCTACTTCTGTATACCTGAAAGAATTCTTTTGGGTTAGTCTTCGAATCTCTTGCAACTTTAACCTCATAATCTCTTTTTGCTTTTCTAATTCCTTTTTTTATTTCTCTCTTTAACTGAATATATCGATTTCTTAATTGCCCCTCTCCTCTTTTGATTTGCCTATATATGCCTCTCTTTTGACCAATTAGATATTTTAATCTATTGTTCATCCATTTAGGATCATTTTTGTTTGATCTGATTTCCCTATTTGGAACATAATTTGACTGAGCAGCTAGAACTATGCCCTGGAAAGCGTCATATCGGCAAACATCACCACCTACCTGACCCTTAGTCAGGTCATTTCAGTTCAGCCCACCTAAGTAACTTTTCAGTCCTATGAAATCAGCCAAGTGAAAGTCAGGGACGGAGACTTGATTGCCATTATTAGGGGAATTCCATGATATATTAAAACTGAGTGATTTGTGATCACTTTCCCCAAGCTCATTAACCTCAAGATTATTAATTAGTGTTTCCCTACTGGCAAGAACCAAGTCAAGGAGGTTATTTCCCCTAGTTGGCTCTGTCACAAACTTTTAAAAAACAATCCTGGATCGTATCAAGAAAGTCACCTGACTCTAAATTTCCTGTCAAATTGCTCCAGTCAATCTGTCTATAGTTGAAATCTCCCATTAGCACAACATTTTTGTATGTAGATGCCTTACGAATTTCGTCCCATAGAAGTTTACTGCACTCCCTATCAAATGATTTAGATAAAGAAAAATTGGATATAAAATTGGGGAGGAGGAGTATGGAAGAAGTGAATGTTTTCAGATATTTGGGAGTTGACGTGTCAGTGGATGGATTTATGAAGGATGAGGTTAATCATAGAATTGATGAAGGAAAAAAGGTGAGGGGTGCGTTGACGTATATGTGGAGGCAAAAAACGTTTTCTATGGAGGCAAAGAAGGGAATGTATGAAAGTATAGTAGTACCAACACTCTTATATGGGTGTGAAGCTTGGGTGGTAAATGCTGCAGCGAGGAGACGGTTGGAGGCAGTGGAGATGTCCTGTCTAAGGGCAATGTGTGGTGTAAATATTATGCAGAAAATTCGGAGTGTGGAAATTAGAAGAAGGTGTGGAGTTAATAAAAGTATTAGTCAGAGGGCTGAAGAGGGTTTGTTGAGGTGGTTTGGTCATTTAGAGAGAATGGATCAAAGTAGAATGACATGGAGAGTGTATAAATCTGTAGGGGAAGGAAGGCGGGGTAGGGGTCGTTCTCGAAAAGGTCGGAGGGAGGGGTAAAGGAGGTTTTGTGATCGAGAGGCTTGGACTTCCAGCAGGCGTGCATGAGCGTGTTAGGAGTGAATGGAGACGAATGGTATTTGGGACCTGACGATCTGTTGGAGTGTGAGCAGGGTAATATTTAGTGAAGGGATTCAGGGAAGCCAGTTATTTTTATATAGCCGGACTTGAGTCCTGGAAATGGGAAGTACAGTGCCTGCACTTTAAAGGAGGGGTTTGGGATATTGGCAGTTTGGAGGGATATGTTGTGTATCTTTATACGTATATGCTTCTAAACTGTTGTGTTCTGAGCACCTCTGCAAAAACAGTGATAATGTGTGAGTGTGGTGAAAGTGTTGAATGATGATGAAAGTATTTTCTTTTTGGGGATTTTCTTTCTTTTTATTAACTACAATGTATTTCACTAAACTACATGCAAAATACACTGTATTTTCGGAAAATATACAATATTTTCCATATATGTATATATATATATATATATATATATATATATATATATATATATATATATATATATATATATATATATATATATATATATATATATATATATATATATATATATATATATATATATATATGTCGTGCCGAATATGTAAAACTGGTCAATTAGCAAAAACTCATTTAAAATTAAGTCCTTTCTAAAATTTTCTCTTATACGTTTAAAGATATATTTTTTTCATTAATGTTAATGTAAAAAAATTTAATTTTGCTCCAAAAGAATCTTAGAAAACTTACCTAACCTTATTATAACAAGAACAATTTATTTTAGCCTAACCCAACTAAATATAGTTTAGGTTTATTTACAGTAATTTAATACTAAACAAACACAGTAAAATATATTTTTTTCGTTAGGTTCAGAATGATTTTGGCGAAATTATTGCATACACAAATGTTCACTTGTCCTATATGGCAAGATGAGCGTTGCTATTTAAGCCAAGATCGCAAATTCTGCCTATTCGGCACGACATATATATATATATATATATATATATATATATATATATATATATATATATATATATATATATATATATATATATATATATATATATATATATATATATATATATATATATATATATATATATATATATATATATATATATATATATATGCCCCCCCCCTATATCTCTCCTGTCGTAAAGTGTTGTCAGGTTGAGTTCCCTTAACCTGTCATCGTGGGATATACCCCTCAGCTCCGGGACTAGTCTTGCTGCAAACCTTTGCACTTTCTCTAATTTCTTGATGTGTTTGACTAGGTGCTATTCTCAGGTTAGCCAGACGCCCATATGCTGAAGCAGTTATTTGGTTGATGTGCATCTCAGATGTGCTCGGTATGATGCTCACCCTAACATCTTTTTCCTTGAATAGGTTTTGCAGCTTTTGACCTCTTAGCCTGTACTCTGTTTACGATCTTCTTTCTCCTTCCCCAAGCTTCATAAATTTGCACTTGCTGGTATTGAATTACAGGAGCCATTTGTGTGTGTGTGTGTGTGTGTGTGTGTGTGTGTGTGTGTGTGTGTGTGTGTGTGTGTGTGTGTGTGTGTGTGTGTGTGTGTGTGTGTGTGTGTGTGTGCATGTGTGTGTGTGTATGTGTGTGTGTGTAACATTTAAATAATCTATAATTTATACATATCAGTAATTATAAAAGATTATAATGATCTTAAATAATTTTGTCGTGGTATATATAACCAAAGAGATGGTCATCTGCTGTTGAGACTGGTTATAAATGACCATAATTTTTAAAGGGGTGGACCGGTAAGCCAGCGGAAGGCCTCGGTCAGATGACCAAAAGCTCCAAAGGCGGGTCATCATCTGACTAAGACCCGCGTCAGGAAACATTTGTCCTGTTTCCTGACGAACCTTACCTAACCTAACCTATCTGCTGTTGTTAATAGTCTCTATCACAGTTACTATCTATGATAAAGAATAACATACATCTATAATTGTAACCGGTGCTAACCAATGACCCTATCCTCTCTCTGCGAAGAATCATATTTCACGACACGCTAAACCCGTGTGGGTCATTCACACAGCGACAGCCGTTGACGTCTGAGAAACCTTAGTAAATCAGCTAAGTCGAGCAACACTGTATAGGAAGAATTGGACCTCCGTGTCAACCCTAGTGAATGTACCGATGTCTGTCTTCTGTAGTGTTGATAAGCAGTAGTTTTGTGTGTGTGAGAGAGAGATAGTAAGAATTTCTTCCCGTCACATTTGGTATTCTAGGTTTACCATTTCCTCCTTGCGCTGGTTTCCAGAATCACTCTCGCTCTGTTGGAGAGAGTTGGAGGTCTCTCGTTGCGACATCTTCCTCACTGATATTGCTCCGCAACACTGGTTTGTCCGGAAATTATACAGCCAGACACAAACACGGTAAATCACACGGAGAGTTAGTTCAAGGAAATGCGCCACTCACTCTTACTACTTAGCAATACCTATCAGATGGGGAATTGGGAGTCAGCCTGTACAATGGTCCGGGACCCGGCTATGGATCTCTGAAGGGGCTCCATAACTGTAGACGTTTTATTTTTTCATTTGATTTTTTTGGGTAATTTCAACTATTTTCAGTTTATTTAGAAAAAACAATTAAGTCAAATTCACATAGACTGAGGGCCTCAGCTTGGCCCCAAGGGCCCTAAAGCATTCTTGTTCCACTTTGCAAAATTTCTCTTGGAGTCCCTGCGCACTGGTCGCCGTTGCCCAGCGGTGAGAGTAGCGACTCTCATTGCTGAGGTCCAGGTAATAAACCCTGGGCATTAACATTTTTGGAGTCCCTGCTAGTTAACACCACATCTTTCAAGACCCTGCTGGTATTATTATTATAATAAAAAAGCGGTAAACCTACAAGGGTCATACAGCGCAACCCTCCTGGTAAGAATGTCCTCTCTTGGGGAATAAAAACTTGATTTTTTGGGGGGATTGTATTTTTTATATTTTTGCCATCGTAGTGGCTAGCCTACTATGAACGCACGATTCATCCTGCACTCACTGAGTTGCTTGCCGGCACGAGGCACAGCTCCTGGCCTATAGCATTTCACACTTAGCTGGAATTTATTGGTTCCATCGTGACTACTGTTGTAAATTGTCTTCACTTACCTTTCACCCAACTTATTTTCCTCAGTTTAATTAATACTGTAAGACTGCAGAAGTCTTTGCCACCATGCTAGCGGCATACTAGTGGTATACTAGTGGTATACTAGTGGTATACTAGTGGTATGCTAGCTGCATACTAGTGATATACTAGTGGTATACTAGTGGTATGCTAGCGGCATACTAGTGATATACTAGTGGTATACTAGTGGTATACTAGTGATATACTAGTGGTATACTAGTGGTATACTAGTGATATACTAGTGGTATGCTAGTGGTATACTAGTGATATACTAGTGGTATACTAGTGGTATGCTAGCGGCATACTAGTGGTATACTAGTGGTATACTAGTGATATACTAGTGGTATACTAGTGGTATGCTAGCGGCATACTAGTGATATACTAGTGGTATACTAGTGGTATGCTAGCGGCATACTAGTGATATACTAGTGGTATACTAGAGGTATGCTAGCTGCATACTAGTGATATACTAGTGGTATACTAGTGGTATGCTAGCGGCATACTAGTGGTATACTAGTGGTATACTAGTGGTATACTAGTGGTATACTAGTGGTATACTAGTGGTATACTAGTGGTATACTAGTGGTATGCTAGTGGTATGCTAGCTGCATACTAGTGATATACTAGTGGTATACTAGTGGTATGCTAGCGGCATACTAGTGATATACTAGTGGTATGCTAGCGGCATACTAGTGGTATGCTAGCTGCATACTAGTGATATACTAGCGGCATACTAGTGGTATGCTAGCGGCATACTAGTGATATACTAGTGGTATACTAGTGGTATGCTAGCGGCATACTAGTGATATACTAGTGGTATGCTAGCGGCATACTAGTGGTATGCTAGCTGCATACTAGTGATATACTAGCGGCATACTAGTGGTATGCTAGCTGCATACTAGTGATATACTAGTGGTATACTAGTGGTATGCTAGCGGCATACTAGTGATATACTAGTGGTATGCTAGCGGCATACTAGTGGTATGCTTGCTGCATACTAATGATATACTAGCGGCATACTAGTGGTATGCTAGCGGCATACTAGTGATATACTAGTGGTATACTAGTGGTATGCTAGCGGCATACTAGTGATATACTAGTGGTATGCTAGCGGCATACTAGTGGTATGCTAGCTGCATACTAGTGATATACTAGCGGCATACTAGTGGTATGCTAGCTGCATACTAGTGATATACTAGTGGTATACTAGTGGTATGCTAGCGGCATACTAGTGATATACTAGTGGTATGCTAGCGGCATACTAGTGGTATGCTAGCTGCATACTAGTGATATACTAGCGGCATACTAGTGGTATGCTAGCGGCATACTAGTGATATACTAGTGGCATACTAGTGGTATGCTAGCTGCATACTAGTGATATACTAGCGGCATACTAGTGGTATGCTAGCGGCATACTAGTGATATACTAGCGGCATACTAGTGGTATGCTAGCTGCATACTAGTGATATACTAGCGGCATACTAGTGGTATGCTAGCGGCATACTAGTGATATACTAGTGGCATACTAGTGGTATACGAGTCTTGAGACAGAACAGACGACTTGGAGCACATACACACTCACTTTGCAATACGAGAGACGTGTAGGAATATATCCTACTTATATAAATTAATTTCCCCCCATATTGTCAACCTAGACAACTTAAACTTTGTTAATTACCTTAATTTTATTTTCGATTAGTTAGTACCCTCTCAGTTGAAATCCTAAGATACTATTAAATTCTAACGGATAATTGGACCAGTATACTGAATACTTGTTACAAAAACCCAGTAACAGGCTGGATGCTAGAAGGGCAGACCTTTCTGGTATTCACTGGAGATGTCTACCTGGAGTTTACCTGGAGAGAGTTCCGGGGGTCAATGCCCCCGCGGCCCGGTCTGTGACCAGGCCTCCTGGTGGATCAGAGCCTGATCAACCAGGCTGTTACTGCTGGCTGCACGCAAACCAACGTACGAGCCACAGCCCGGCTGATCAGGAACCGACTTTAGGTGCTTGTCCAGTGCCAGCTTGAAGACTGCCAGGGGTCTGTTGGTAATCCCCCTTATGTGTGCTGGGAGGCAGTTGAACAGTCTCGGGCCCCTGACACTTACTGTATGGTCTCTTAACGTGCTAGTGACACCCCTGCTTTTCATTGGGGGGATGTTGCATCGTCTGCCAAGTCTTTTGCTTTCGTAGTGAGTGATTTTCGTGTGAAAGTTCGGTACTAGTCCCTCTAGGATTTTCCAGGTGTATATAATCATGTATCTCTCCCGCCTGCGTTCCAGGGAATACAGGTTTAGGAACCTCAAGCGCTCCCAGTAATTGAGGTGTTTTATCTCCGTTATGCGCGCCGTGAAGGTTCTCTGTACATTTTCTAGGTCAGCAATTTCACCTGCCTTGAAAGGTGCTGTTAGTGTGCAGCAATATTCCAGCCTAGATAGAACAAGTGACCTGAAGAGTGTCATCATGGGCTTGGCATCCCTCGTTTTGAAGGTTCTCATTATCCCTCCTGTCATTTTTCTAGCAGATGCGATTGATACAATGTTATGGTCCTTGAAGGTGAGATCCTCCGACATGATCACTCCCAGGTCTTTGACGTTGGTGTTTCGCTCTATTTTCTGGCCAGAATTTGTTTTGTACTCTGATGAAGATTTAATTTCCTCGTGTTTACCATATCTGAGTAATTGAAATTTCTCATCGTTGAACTTCATATTGTTTTCTGCAGCCCACTGAAAGATTTGGTTGATGTCCGCCTGGAGCCTTGTAGTGTCTGCAATGGAAGACACTGTCACGCAGATTCGGGTGTCATCTGCAAAGGAAGACACGGTGCTGTGGCTGACATTCTTGTCTATGTCAGATATGAGGATGAGGAACAAGATGGGAGCGAGTACTGTGCCTTGTGGAACAGAGCTTTTCACCGTAGCTGCCTCGGACTTTACTCTGTTGACTACTACTCTCTGTGTTCTGTTAGTGAGGAAATTATAGATCCATCGACCGACTTTTCCTCTTATTCCTTTAGCACGCATTTTGTGCGCTATTACGCCATGGTCACACTTGTCGAAGGCTTTTGCAAAGTCTGTATATATTACATCTGCATTCTTTTTGTCTTCTAGTGCATCTAGGACCTTGTCGTAGTGATCCAATAGTTGAGACAGACAGGAGCGACCTGTTCTAAACCCATGTTGCCCTGGGTTGTGTAACTGATGGGTTTCTAGATGGGTGGTGATCTTGCTTCTTAGGACTCTTTCAAAGATTTTTTTGATATGGGATGTTAGTGCTATCGGTCTGTAGTTCTTTGCTGTTGCTTTACTGCCCCTTTTTTTTGTAACAGTGGTATACTAGTGGCATACTAGTGGCATACTAGTAGCATACTAGTGGCATGCTAGTGGTATACTAGTAGCATGCTAGTGGTATACTAGTGGCATGCTAGTGGTATACTAGTGGCATGCTAGTGGTATACTAGTGGTATACTAGTGGCATGCTAGTGGTATACTAGTGGCATACTAGTGGCATACTAGTGGCATGCTAGTGGTATACTAGTGGCATACTAGTGGCATACTAGTGGCATGCTAGTGGTATACTAGTGGCATACTAGTGGCATGCTAGTGGTATACTAGTGGCATACTAGTGGCATGCTAGTGGTATACTAGTGGCATACTAGTGGCATGCTAGTGGTATACTAGTGGCATACTAACAGCATACTAGTAGCATACTAGTGACTTTTGTGCTTGACAATATTTCATTACAAGTAAAACACATACTGCAGAAAAGAAAGAGTCACATTGTATTACATACCTTTGTGTGGTAGGACAAAATAATGGTTGACGATGTACACAGAAGGTCGCCATGTGCTATTTTTGATATATGTGAACGACATGATGGAAGGAATAGACTCTGAAGTGTCCCTGTTCGCAGATGACGTGAAGTTGATGAGAAGAATTAAATTGGACGAGGATGAGGCAGGACTGCAAAGAGACTTGGACAGGCTAGACATGTGGTCCAGTAACTGGCTTCTCGAATTCAATCCAGCCAAATGCAAAGTCATGAAGATTGGGGAGGGGCAAAGAAGACCGCAGACAGAATATAGGCTAGGTGGACAAAGACTACAGACCTCACTCAGGGAGAAAGACCTTGGGGTGACCATAACACCGGAGGCACACATCAACCAAATAACCGCTGCAGCATACGGGCGCCTGGCAAACCTGAGAATAGCGTTCCGATACCTTAATAAGGAATCGTTCAAGACACTGTACACTGTGTATGTTAGGCCCATACTGGAGTATGCAGCACCAGTCTGGAACCCACACCTGGTCAAGCACGTCAAGAAGTTAGAGAAAGTACAAAGGTTTGCAACAAGGCTAGTCCCAGAGCTCAAGGGAATGTCGTACGAGGAAAGGTAAAGGGAAATCGGACTGACGACACTGGAGGACAGAAGGGTCAGGGGAGACATGATAACGACATACAAGATACTGCGGGGAATAGACAAGGTGGACAGAGATAGGATGTTCCAGAGAGGGGACACAGGGACAAGGGGACAACTGGAAGCTGAAGACTCAGACGAGTCACAGGGACGTTAGGAAGTATTTCTTCAGTCATAGAGTTGTCAGCAAGTGGAATAGCCTAGCAAGTGAAGTAGTGGAGGCAGGAACCATACATAGTTTTAAGAAGAGGTATGACAAAGCTCAGGAAGCAGAGAGAGAGAGGATCCAGTAGCGATCAGTGAAGAGGCGGGGCCAGGAGCTGAGTCTCGACCCCTGCAACCACAATTAGGTGAGTACAATTAGGTGAGTACACACACACACACACACACACACACACACACACACACACACACACACACACACACAAATTGTTGAGTATATGCATGGTAACGGTTTCGAAATTTTAGCTGTATAATCCTATGGGTTTAGCGCTCCTCCATGATTATAATTAGAATAATTCGAAATTTTAGATGTTTACGATAAATTTGTGGTCATCCGTTTTAAACATTAAAATACCTGCAATGTGTTCCGTAGCTGGATCACTAGCACACTCGGCTCACACACTGAGGTCTGGGGTTAGAATATCCTCCGGTACGGCTGGAAAATATTAGGGACGTGTTTACATAAGACACCTGCTGTCCCTGTTCACCCATCAGTAAAACAGGTACCTGGGTGTTAGTGGACTGGTGTGGGTCGCATCCTGGGACAAAACTGACCTAATTTGTGGGAAATGCTCAGCATAACAAGCGGCTTTCTATATAGTAGTATGTTATTGATGTCAGCTATGGTCTGTATACCATATAGTAAATAAAGGTATTATTATTATTATTATTATTATTATTATGATTATTATTATTATTATTATTATTATTATTATTATTATTATTATTATTACTTGTTGTAAAGTGTGGTTACTCACTTTTATATATCATTTACAACACTGGCTGCTGAGGCAGCCAGTGTTGTGTTGCTGATGCAGCCAGTACTGTGTTGCTTTGATCAACCAGTTGTGTTGTTGGGGCAGCCAGAACTGTGTTGTTGGGGCAGCCAGAACTGTGTTGTTGGGGCAGCCAGAACTGTGTTGCTATGGTCAACCAATGTCGTGTTCCTGGGGCAGCCAGTACTGTGTTGCTGAGGCAGTCAGTACTGTGTTGCTGAGGCAGTCAGTACTGTGTTGCTGAGGCAGCCAGTACTGTGTTGCTGAAGCAGCCAGTACTGTGTTGCTGAGGCAGCCAGTACTGTGTTGCTGAGGCAGCAAGTGTTGTGTTGCTGGGGGCAACCAGTACTGTGTTGCTGGGGCAGCAAGTGTTGTGTTGCTGGGGCAGCAAGTGTTGTGTTGCTGGGGCAACCAGTACTGTGTTGCTGGGGAAGCAAGTGTTGTGTTGCTGGGGCAGCAAATGTTGTGTTGCTGGGGCAACAGTACTGTGTTGCTGGGACAACCAGTACTGTGTTGCTGGGGCAGCAAGTGTTGTGTTGCTGGGGCAACAGTACTGTGTTGCTGGGGCAACCAGTACTGTGTTGCTGGGGCAACCAGTACTGTGTTGCTGGGGTAGCCAGTGTTGTGTTGCTGGAGCAACCAGTACTGTGTTGCTGGGGCAGCAAGTGTTGTGTTGCTGATGCAGCCAGTACTGTGTTGCTGGGGCAGCCAGTGTTGTGTTGCTGGGGCAACCAGTACTGTGTTGCTGAGGTAGCCAGTACTGTGTTGCTGAGGCAGCCAGTACTGTGTTACTGAGGCAGCCAGTACTGTGTTGCTGGGGCAGCCAGTACTGTGTTGCTGAGGCAGCCAGTACTGTGTTGCTGAGGCAGCCAGTGTTGTGTTGCTGGAGCAACCAGTACTGTGTTGCTGGGGCAGCAAGTGTTGTGTTGCTGATGCAGCCAGTACTGTGTTGCTGGGGCAGCCAGTGTTGTGTTGCTGGGGTAACCAGTACTGTGTTGCTGAGGTAGCCAGTACTGTGTTGCTGAGGCAGCCAGTACTGTGTTACTGAGGCAGCCAGTACTGTGTTGCTGGGGCAGCCAGTACTGTGTTGCTGGGGCAGCCAGTACTGTGTTGCTGAGGCAGCCAATACTGTGTTGCTGGGGCAGCCAGCACTGTGTTGCTGAGGCAGCCAGTACTGTGTTGCTGGGGCAGCCAGTACTGTGTTGCTGAGGCAGCCAGTACTGTGTTGCTGGGGCAGCCAGCACTGTGTTGCTGAGGCAGCCAGTACTGTGTTGCTGGGGCAGCCAGCACTGTGTTGCTGAGGCAGCCAGTACTGTGTTGCTGGGGCAGCCAGTACTGTGTTGCTGAGGCAGCCAGTACTGTGTTGCTGGGGCAGCCAGTACTGTGTTGCTGGGGCAGCCAGTACTGTGTTGCTGGGGCAGCCAGCACTGTGTTGCTGGGGCAGCCAGTACTGTGTTGCTGAGGCAGCCAGTACTGTGTTGCTGAGGCAGCCAGTACTGTGTTGCTGGGGCAGCCAGTACTGTGTTGCTGGGGCAGCCAGCACTGTGTTGCTGGGGCAGCCAGTACTGTGTTGCTGAGGCAGCCAGTACTGTGTTGCTGGGGCAGCCAGTACTGTGTTGCTGGGGCAGCCAGTACTGTGTTGCTGGGGCAGCCAGCACTGTGTTGCTGGGGCAGCCAGTACTGTGTTGCTGGGGCAGCCAGTACTGTGTTGCTGGGGCAGCCAGTACTGTGTTGCTGAGGCAGCCAGTACTGTGTTGCTGGGGCAGCCAGTACTGTGTTGCTGGGGCAGCCAGTACTGTGTTGCTGGGGCAGCCAGTACTGTGTTGCTGGGGCAGCCAGTACTGTGTTGCTGGGGCAGCCAGTACTGTGTTGCTGGGGCAGCCAGTACTGTGTTGCTGGGGCAGCCAGTACTGTGTTGCTGGGGCAGCCAGTACTGTGTTGCTGGGGCAGCCAGTACTGTGTTGCTGAGGCAGCCAGTACTGTGTTGCTGGGGCAGCCAGTACTGTGTTGCTGGGGCAGCCAGTACTGTGTTGCTGGGGCAGCCAGTACTGTGTTGCTGGGGCAGCCAGTACTGTGTTGCTGGGGCAGCCAGTACTGTGTTGCTGGGGCAGCCAGTACTGTGTTGCTGGGGCAGCCAGTACTGTGTTGCTGGGGCAACCAGTACTGTGTTGCTGGGGCAGCCAGTACTGTGTTGCTGGGGCAGACAAAGAAGTTATACCACTTAGTATCTTGCTACATAAATTCCTCTCATATACACGAGTATGGTCATAAAAAAGAGACAGAAATATTAAAAACAGTCGCAATTATTTCACAAAATGTTGGTATGAAATCATAAAGAAATATTTATTGAAATTAAAGATTTGCAAAGACAATGTTTAATATCTTTATTTATTTTTATTCTTCTTCTTGTTGATTCGCCGGTATTCTCCCGGCCAGGGGCTTTTCCAAGTGGTGGCCCGCCCTTGACTCCCTCTCTAGGGAGTGTCTGAGACCTAAGTCTGCCATGGGAGGAGGTACAAGTACCCCCTCATCTTTGGGACCAACAGTCCCCAGGCCTAGCCACATTCCCCGCCCTCACGGGGCTCGTAGGGACAAGCTAGGCCTCTCTGGTTGAGCATGGTGTCGATGGACTTTTATTGATAAGTTTAATATGTTTGTATGGAACCAAAAGAAAAAAAAAGAAGATATGACACTTTCCTTTAAATTAACGAGTTGTTTGGGCAATTTCTTGTTCTGTGTGGAGTTCTCTTGAAATTTTGTTCAGCAACATGTCTCTTCACGTTACCATGTCTACATTTGCATTTAGCAAAGAAAGATAAATGAGATGTCAAAATATCGAAGGAGCAGTGATGGTTGCCCGGAGGTGGACACAAAGAAGAGATTAAGATTAAAATGTTTATTTTGACAAGTTACATGGTTGTTCAGAGGAATATAATAGTTGGATGTACATGGCAAAAGCCCCTTTGTATGCAGAGCATTTCTGGCAAGCTTAAAGATTAACTTAAGAATAGGATAGGAGATAATACATAGTTCATATATAAATAACGAAAAAGGAACAATACCGTGACTGGAACGATACACAAATAACCCGCACATAAAAGAGAGAAGCTCACGACGACGTTTCGGTCCGACTTGGTGAGCTTCTCTCTTTTATGTGCGGGTTATTTGTGTATAGTTCATATGGTCATTAGACGAGTTAGTGAATACAGGAGAACTGAAATATTCTGTCAGGTGATGTTACATGGTTTTTGATAAGGCTAGTAGAGACTTACTACACTATTGAATTAGATTATTAAAGATTACAATATTACAATGGAACAATTTAAAACAATTTACAGTATGATGTATTACAGTTTAATACTATTTAAAACAGTGAAATTTGGTATTACAATGGAACAATTTACATTATGATGCACTGTATTACAATCTGCTACTATTTAAAACAATAAAAAAAAAAACACAGACATCGTAATTGAGAAACTGGTAGTAGTTAGGTACGGTTTGTCTGGTTAAGTTTGGGTGATGAGGTGATTTCTTATTAGCGCCTTAAACTGATTTGCAGACAGGGGTCCTCTAGTGTGTTCTGGCAATGAATTCCAGATCTTTGGGCCTTTCACGCGCATGGCATTTTTGCATAGGGAGAGATGAACACGAGGGATAATGAAGAGTGATTTGTGTCTCGTATTATGGTTGTGTGTTCTGTTATAGTTATCAAGGAGGAGTTTGATAGGAGGATTTACATTAGAGTATAGTGTTCTGTATATGTAGTAGGCACAGTAATAAGTGTGGATGTTTTGTATATTTAGTAAGTTAAGACTCTTTAAAAGAAGCGGAGTGTGTTGTCTAATGCAGGAGTTAGTAATCAGTCGCACTGCAGCTTTCTGCTGGGTTATTAAAGGCTTAAGGTGATTTGCTGTGGTTGATCCCCATGCACAAATACCATAGGTGAGGTAAGGGTAAATGAGAGAGTGGTACAAAACTAGAAGAGCTGATTGGGGGTACATAGTACCGTATCTTTGAAAGGATGCCTACTGGTTTGGAGACTCTTGGAAATTTGCTGTATGTGTGTCTGAAATTTGAGACTGCAGTCAAGATGGAGACCTAGAAATTTGCCCTCTGCCTGTCTCGAAACAGGTGAACCATTTATCAATATGTTTAGCTGTACATTTAAAGCTATGTTTCCATACACTACATAATGCACAAGTAAAGACTATGTTATTAGTACCTGCTGGTACGCACAATTACTCAGAGTGAATCAGTATAATTACTCAGAGTGATTCAGTATAATATTCTCTTTCCTTCGGAGCCAGGAGCTATGACACGACCCCTGCAACCACAAATAGGTGAGTACACACACACACACACACACACACACACACACACACACACACACACACACACACACACACACACACACACACACACACACACGACATATAAAATAACGACATATAAAATACTGCGCGGAATCGACAAGGTGGACAAAGACGGGATGTTCCAGAGATGGAACACAGAAACAAGAGGTCACAATTGAACCATACCCCCGGCCGGGATTGAACCCGCGGTCATAGAGTCTCAAAAACTCCAGCCCGTCGCGTTAGCCACTAGACCAGCTAGCCACAATAAGATTCATCCAACTAGGTATATTTCTACACCATAGGAAGGTTAGCACAGGCACCTCTGTGGAAGTTGAAGACTCGGATGAGTCAAAGGGATGTTAGGAAGTATTTCTTCAGTCACAGACTAGTCAGGCAGTGGAATAGACTAGAAAGTGACTAGTGGAGGCGGGAACCATACATAGTTTTAAGACTAGGTTTGATAAAGCTCATGGAGCAGGGAGAGAGAGGACCTAGTAGCAATCAGTGAAGAGGCGGGGCCAGGAGCTATGACTCGACCCCTGCAACCACAAATAGGTGAGCACACACCTGTATAATGACAAAATCTGTTAATAAACAAACATTATGTGTTTAGAGATGGTTCTGCTTAGCTAACCTCACTGAACACCAACGATATGGTAAAAAGAAATCGAAGAGAAAGATGGGAGGACTATACATTCCTGACTATAAAAAAAAACTGGACTTCGGTAACTGGGAGATCACCTGGCAGAGGGAAAAGAGAGTTACAGCGAGAGGAATTGTCATTATATAGAGAGAAAAAAACCCACAGAGGAATGAAACGATATTTCTTGGACGCTTACTGTTACTGTTTCATGTAAATTATTTACAGGATGAAATAAATTCTTGTGTGCCAATGATTTCAAATAACGCAAAGCTAATGAGAATATTAATTTAGAATAGAGAAGAAGTCTGCAACATGATGCAGTCGGACTGGAACAAGCTACGGGAATATTGCGAGGAGGAGGAGCAATGAAAGCAGAGGAAGAATACTACAGGAGATGGTGTCAATTCATAAAATCAGAAAAAAAAAGAAAGGACCTTAAGGTGGACATTACATCAAGCCTGTCTCCTGAGGCTCAAATAAACACAACAGCTTTAACATTATTTGCAAAGCTGGAAAATAAATGAATACTCTTCATTAAAATGAACAAAAAAACCATTCAGGTTCCTGAAGACAGTACAATTAAGGGCCTGTACTGGAGTACACGTCACCAGCATGGAACCCCTTGTCTTCTTCAAGATTCGTGCAGTATTCCTAGAGGTTCTTTCTGTTCCTGATGACTACACGAGTTATGATGTAGAGTGACTCCAGTTCCAATGTTAGTTATGTTGCTTGTTAGAATTAACATCAGTATGGTAACTTGATCTCATCAAGCATAAACAAACTGGAGAGTTCCGTAGTGTGCTAAAAGAACTACGGGATATGGAGATAGTTTTGGAAATCAAGATTTCACATTACTAGAGAACCAGAAGATACTAGATTAAAATTCAAGTAAGTATGATAAGGACAGACTGGGAAAACAGAGGAAGAGTTAATATAACAAGAAACTGGAAGTTTAAATTAGGCAAGGGGACGTAAGAAAGAATTCCTACTCTTATGAGGAGGGTAGTTAACAAAGACAATGAACGTTGCAATAAAATGCAAATCAGAACTGCATACAAGACAACGTTAATTATAGTCCTCCTTACCTCGGTGATGACCTCGGTGATGACCTCGGTGATGACCTCGGTAATGATTCAGGACCCACCGAAACGTCATATTTCCACTTTCATTTGTAGATTAATTGCCAAACGTTGCAGCAGTCAAACGAGTTACAAAGGTGTGTCCCAGGAGCTAGAGCTGATCGTTACAAACATAACAAGGTAAGTATTCACCCAGGCCACACTAGTACGGGTTCTGTCTGGCATTTCTGGCTACGAGGGGACGCCCTTACCTGCTGACATAGGTAGTCTTCAGGCGCCTCACATCTTACAAGGAAGCCTCCTCGTTGACCTTATTATATATAAAAATATCATAATATGACATTATCGAGAAACTCCGTGGGCCACCTCATATATATATATATATATATATATATATATATATATATATATATATATATATATATA